>NC_090125.1:1469427-1694427 GCF_023973825.1 Plasmodium brasilianum
TTTTTTTTTTTTTTTTTTTTTGTTTTTTTGATTTTTTTCCCTGTTATCACTTTTCTTTTTATTGTAACGTGTTGGTTATATGTATATATGCGTATGTATATAAATAAAAAAAAAAATATATTTTTAGCTGCATGCTTCATTTTTTATATTCTCAATTTATTTATTTATATATTTATTCATACATTCATTCATTGATCCTTTTTTTTTTTTTTTTTTTTTTTAATATTCACAATTGTATTGCGATTTTTCTTTTTGTTCAATTTTGTTTCCGTTTATTAATTTTTGTTATACATTATATAAATATATACATATATATTATATAAATTAGTGTATATATATGTTTACATATGTGTATGTGCATTTTATATGTGCAGTGAAGACCTCATTGAAAGGGTCTGATTAAGCAAAAATAAAAAGAAACATGCATGGGATAAAGGCATATGACAAAATTAACAAAGTTTTTGAGGAATATTGAAATTTTTTATAATTGTAAAAAGGAAAAGCAGTAAAAAGTATAATTATATTTGCAGTTTTGCACATATGCAAACGTAAGCATTGCTGCAACAGTTGTGGTTCCATTTAATGTTACAGTTATACTCACATTCACATTCGTATTAACAAAGAATCAGTTACAATCAAGAGCGTAAATAAAAACTATGCAATCAAATGCTTGACAATTTTAGGAACAAAAATGAAGTAAAGAATTCTTATGGAATAAAATGGGGAGCAATAGTGTAAGTGAACTAATAAATGAATATATGGGATGTGAGGATACACATAAAGAAAGCAAAATAAAAATCGCCAATAATTTAGTTAAAAATTTTTGTCTTTTGAAGGAATTAAATTTATTAACAACTATAAAAAATGAAGAAAAAAGCCAAGTTCTTGACATTACCAATAATAAAGATAATAATATAATAACTTATGATAGCAATAATATTATTTATGCTAATAAATATATTATGGATTTCTTACAAATTAAAGAACAAAATGTAATTAAAATAAATGAAGAAAAACAGAGGAAAAAGAAAAAGAAGAGTTATGAAGAAGAAATATTAAATGAAAAAGATATATTAAGTATTATTAATACATTAAATATTAATGAATTAAATCTATCCGTGTATGAAAAAAATATTATGTACTGTGATGAACTAGATAGTTTTAAAGTTTTTAACAGCCAATTATTAGTAAAGTATATTGATAATATAGCAACAACAGAAAAGGATAAACGTGCTCATTTAAAATATTATGAAATTTTTAATTTGTTAATAAAAAATTATAATAACACTCTGAGTTTAATAAAAACACAACAAAGAGTTATAAATGATTTAATTTTTTATGCGCATAATATATTAATAAATAATAAAATGCTGAGAGAGAAAAATAAAAATTTAATTAAAATGAATTCAGCGAATATTGAATTAAAAAATAAGTTATATGATAATAATGCAGTTCAAATAAAATTGCCTTTTACAGGTGGAGAAGAACTGTCTTCCTTATATCAGATCCAAATTGATTTATATAGAAAACACATCAATCATTTGTATAATGAAAATGATGAGTTAAGAAAAAATATGAGCATGTTCAATGCAGGGAGTAGGGCCTCAAACTTTTGACGTAGAGGAGGAGGGAAAAAAAAAAAAAAAAAGAAAAACTGACAAAATAGCAAAATAACTGACAAAATAGCAAAATAACTGACAAAATAGCAAAATAACTGGCAAAATAACAAAATAAATGGTAAAGTAACAGAATAACAAAATAGTAAAGTAACTGACAAAATGACAGAATAGCTAACAAAATTGTTAAGAGCAAAGGAAGTAATGACTGACTTAGTTAACAGTGCTCATTAACAAGTAGTTTTTTTTCCACTCCATTTTTATATAGTGATCATTTTAGTAATATACATTCTCCATGTGTACCTTTTTTTTTATTTTACCTGGATTTAATCTTCTTATATTTATGAAAAAAATAATTTTTATAAATGTTAATTAGACGAAAACTATGTTTTAAGTTATAAAATAATGTAACATCATATTATTATTTATATTTACATTTATATTTACATTTTTTGAACAATTCTTGTTTTTCTTTTTGTTTCCATAAAACGATGAATAAATATACAGAGCATATAGTTAAGTTAATTCACCATATATTAAAAAATTTTTTTGGCATATATTTTATAACGCAAAAAAGAACAAAAAAAAAAAAAAAAAAAAAAAAAAAGAAAATAGAGGATAATTTTGTTCATATTATTAAGGGTGCTTATTTTTTGTGTTAGGAATTGAAATAATTCAAGTTAATGGAATAAGTAGTAAAGACACAAAAATTGGAAAATTTCGTTTTTCACTTTGAAATATACTGCTAAAATTTATATGTGAAGAACATGTCACGTTCATATGTATATATGTGCAAAATACAGTACAATGTTTAGGATATAGACTTATTCAAAAGTATTTATACATTCATTATATATATAATATATATACATATACATATATATATATATATATATATTTATTCATTTATTCATTTATTTATCTATTTATTCATTTATTTATTTATCTATTTATTTATTTTGTTTTTTCTTTTGAACATTCACATATACATATGTATATAAATGTGTGTACATTTATGTGCATCTGTTCAAGGAAAATAAAAAGGAAGAAACTATTGCAACTCAAGGCGTTTGTGAAATGTCTATTATACACAAAGGTGTGTATACATTATTAATATTAAATGCAAGAAAATATATGAATAAAAATTACTATATTTAATTAATTAAAAATATAATGAATTAATCATGAGGAAAACAACATACAATAATAAAAATAAACTGAACACACAATATGTGTAATATTGTGCTTTAACCTTTTAATATTAGCACTATATACACTTTCGCAAAACTCATTCAAACTTATTCTTATATAGTTATAATAGTGGAAATAGAAGCTTCAACGATATAAACACTTATGTAGTACATAGAAACATACAAAAAAAATTAAAACAAAAATGGAAGTAAAAGAGGAAATTTTGATCAATAAAGTTTCTTATTCTTCTATATTCTTTTATACATATACATATACATATATATATATATATATATGTATGTGCATGTGTATAGGTATATGCAAGATAATTTAATATCACATCAAATGCATTTTCACTTTTATATTTTTTTTTGGAGTAAAAATTATGCCTGCGGCATTACATATATTTAGAAAGAATGAAAAAAATGAAAAACATCAAAAATATAAAAGAAATGAAAAAAATAATAAAACATAAATATTTAAATATGTAGGAAAATGAAAGAAAAAAAAAAAAAAAAAAAAAAAAAAAAAAAAAAAAAAAAAAAAAAAAAGAAAGATAACAAGGTAACACCAACATGCGGGAGTTGATCCCGTGCCAAATTGCTGAATAATTTATAAATAGGAAAATGTACTTCTATTTTTTGGAAAAGTAAATAATTAAGTGTGTATATATTATGCTACGAAAAATTAATTCTACAAAAGGATTATCAAAATGAACAGGAAAAAAATAAAAGGTAAGATTTTAATAAATAAATATGATAAATTCATTTTATCTATATAATACGAAAATATGTGCTGTGGGTAGATCTCGTCCTGCTTGTATTGTTTAAGTGTATAAGAAAATTTTACTGTTTCGTCTTTTTCAAATAGTTCGACAGTCTGTTTATCTGCATATATATACAAAAATATATATATATGTACGTATGTACATACATACATATGTATGTATATACATGCATATTTTCTTTTTTGGTACATTTTTTAGCCTTTAAGCACTTTTTACTGCTCAGCTTTTTTCCTGATTTGGGAATATTACAGGGTAAAATGCCCTTTTCTGTAAAGGATCATTATACATAGCACTTGCCTCATTTTTCCCAATTCATTCACGTTTCGTATTTTTTCGTCTTAAATGCAACTACAATAATTGGTGGTTGCAATGCAGGAGGGCCTCCTTTTTAGTTTCAAGGAGCCACTATTAAAAAATGCTTTGTTAGTGTATGTCTCTGAACTCATTTTGCTGTTTAAAGGCCTATTACTACTGTTACTTTTATTATTATTATGCCCCTTTACTTGCCTATTCATAACATGGTCATTAACTTGTGAGCTCCTACGCAGCGTTTTATTTGTAAACATAGTTGACTCATACATGTTGGAGAGCTTGACAGTATTACTAGAAAAATGTTGTAAGTAGGACTTAGGATTGTAAGATATATATTTATTATTTTCATTTACTAAAGAGCTAAAGTTTTGTACAACAGGTTCTTTTCTTTCATAGAAATTGCAGTCTTTATTGTTGGAACAGCATTTAACAAACATCCAATTGGATTGTTTTTCTATTTCACTTGGTCTTCTTCTTAATACATTTTTTGTATATAAATTATTTACATGCAAGCTTGGTTCATCTGTTGTTGTCATTGTTCTTGCAAAATCATTAGTGGGATCCCATTTTACTTGAAGAGATAAATTTCTTAAAGCATTCGTTGATTTAATTCTATTAAACTTAAATGAAGATGATTCTCTTAAGTTCAAAAACCCAGTACTTCCTATACTTCTATTTCTTCTTTCTTCATCACCTGCATTTATAGGATCTCTATAATGCATAGGTGAAAACAATGGTATATCTGATCTGCCTATATTTTGAAACCCGCCTGATTTCACACATCCATTCACCTTGTTACTATTTCTAATATTCATATTTATTGCCTTTTTTTTAAGACCACTGCTATTACTATTGCTATTGATGTTGCTGTTACTATTTCTGTTGCTATTAATGTTACTATCACTGCTACCATTACTGTTACTAATACTATTACTATTACTATTAATGTTTTTTACTTTCCCTCCTACATTTGTACCTTTATTGCTACCTGCCTTTATGTTATAATTTTCTCCTTCATCCATGTTCCTTTTAATTATGTTTTTCTTTTTTTTTAGTTTTTTGGAAGACACAGATAGTGCAACAGAACGTAGGCTACTTCTATGAGAAGAATGCGAATTAAATGATTCCGAGCTTTCATCATCTACATTAATAAACTTATCTGTTCCCATTCTTGGTGTTACATAATTATTATTCCATTTATCTTTTGAGTATTTTGAAGATTTACTTTTTCCCAACTCTATTTCTGATAAAGCACTTTCTCTTTTTACAACTACGTTATCATTACCATTATTATCATTTGTTCCCTTAAGTTTTTTTGCATTTTTTTTCCCTTTCAATTTATTTGCATTACTGGTTTCTTTGTGTAGTATTCCGGACTTCAATTTTTTCATTTCTTTATCCATTTTCATTTGTGATGATATAGCAGCTTTTATTTTTTTTGAACTATTTAACTTTGCAATTTTCTTTATTAACTTGTCTTCTTCATTTGATATATCGTCACTCCCCTTATTTATATTTTCCCCTGCTTTAGATTTTTGTTTTTTTAATGATTTAGATTTTTGTTTTTTTAATGATTTAGATTTTTTTAAAGAATTATTTGTCTTTTTATCCATTTCGAAAATTCCTTTAAAAAATGATATTTCATTTCCTTCTGAAGGTAACTTTTTATTTTCATCATCACTCTCATCAGACGAACTGAATTTACCTGCATCAACGGTGTTACATTTCCTATTTAATTTGAGTTTTTTAAAATTTCGCGTTTTTTTGTTGTTCAAATCATTTCCCTTCTTTTCGTTTGTTCCGTTAGCAGCATTTGTTCCATTTGCTCCATCTACTTCCTTTGTTTCCATCTTTTTTTTTTTTATAATTTTATCCTGTTCTAACAACATATTACGAATGTTGTCCGATTTTGAGGACACGATCGTCTTGCTGTTATTTGTCAATTTTTCGTTAATGGTATTATCACTCTTAGATTTACTCAATGTTTTTTTTTTTTTTAAAATGGTCATTGTACTCTTAAAAGATGTAGAAGAAACTTTTTTGGATGGACTTCTACTATTCTGTAACTCATCGGGTAAGTTTTTTTTCATATTCACATTCATTTTCACATTCATTTTCATATTCATATTTACATTCACATTCTTATTATCATTGTTTGATCCATTTGTCTTTTTTTCACCTTTTTTTTTTTCTGCATCTATATCTTTTATTGAATTTTTACTGGAGGAAATCTTCTTTATCCCTATGCCCTTTTTCATGAATAATGTGCTCTTTCTTTGTAATGCACTTTTGTTAATATTGCTACTTTTTTCTAAACCATTACTTTTTTCTTTTCCTATGTTCCTTTTTTCTTTTAAATTTCCAGTGCTATTGACATTTGCATTGACATTAGCACTACCAATGACTTCACTTTTCAACTTTGGAAAAACTGCGTTACCCTTTATTGTTGCTTTATGCTTCAGAGTTAATTCAGGTTTTACTATTTGCTTTACGTTTAATACAGATTTTGTATTTTTTTTGGGGTTCAATGGCAATTTTACGTCCTGCTTTGAGTTTAGAATAGACTTTATAGGTTCGTGTTTTAACAATACATTATCCCCTTTTTTTAGTATCTTTTTATTTAATTTCTGGTCTGCACTTTTCTTTATATCATTTTTTGTTTTTTTCATTTCTTTCAAAATTTCCGTTGACTCTTTTTTATTTTCAGGTCCATTTTGTTTATTGTCTTCACCTTTTTCTTGTTTTTCCTTCTCTCCCATCTTGTTTATCTCTTCTATCTCATCTTTCGCTTCCTTTTCCTCTTGCTTTTCTTTCTCTTTCTCTTCTTCCTCTACCCTTTCTGTCTGAGAGTCTTCCTTACGATGCAAAACGTTTTCCTCCTTCACCATAACAACACTTTCTTTATCATTTAGATCCATTTTTTCTTCTTTTTTTTCATCTTCAGAAATCGTCTCATTATTCCACAATTTTTCTTCTCTTTCTGCTTCCAAATTTTGTTTATCATCTAATTTTTCTTCTTCCTTAGTATCCTTTTCTGGTTCCAAACTTTTTGCAGTATCTATCAGTTCTTCTCTTTTTTCTATATCAAGGATTTCCTTATCACTAACTTTTTCTCCATCCTTTTGTCCTTTCATTTCTCCTTTCAATTCGACTTCTTTTATCTCTCCTATTTCGAAATCTTCATCATCGTCCACTTTTTTTACAGTCTCTACTTCTGTTACCTTTGATTCATACAATTTTCGATCTTCCTTTTCAGTTTCATTTTCTGTCAAGTCATTTAGCCTTTGTTCATATTTATCATCTATTGATTTCTCTCTTTCTGTATCATATTCCATCATCATGTTATCTAAGGTGATTCCATCTTTATTATTTATTTGATATAATTCTTCCTTGTCATCTGTTGCTTTTATTTTATCCTTTTCTTTAGCAATTTCTATGTTTTCCTTTTCTACCTCTTCTTTGTCGTCTATTTCTCGCTTAGCAGTATCTGTCGTATCATTTAATTTGGATATTTTATTTTCAATCGATGATTTAGGGAGTAACTGTTCTTTTTTAACTTTCGCATTCTTAAATAATATTATTTTTTTTTTTTTTTCTTTTTCCTTAGGTATTAAATTGTTTACTAACTTCGAAATGGGTTTTTTTTTGAAAAATTTTTTTATGTCTAAAATTGCTTTTTCCCTTTTAGTAGATACCATTTTTAAAGAGCTAATTTTTTGTGTATTTTTTGGTTTCTCTATAAATTTACGTGTTGTCAATAGTACACTTTTTTCTGCATCATTAATACCTTTTATACTGACATTTTTTGGCATGGATAATTCGTTTTCTTCTTTATTTTTTGTTTCTGCAGCTTTTTTTAAATAGTGTAATGTATGTTTTATATTACCTTTGGGAGGTGCTTTGTGCTTAATATTTTTCTCTTTAATTAAGAATGGAATTTTTTTAGGAATAAATTTGAAAGGTTCTTTTTCTGCTTTTATATTTATCATTTTTGCTTTATGCTTCTCCCTCTCTTCTTCATTATTGTTATTATTATTGTTATTATCATTATTAGTCGTAGTAGTGGTGGTAGTACTCCCCTTTGAAGGTGCAAAATTTATTTTAATCAACGGTTTAGATTTTATTTTTAATTCTTCTTGTTCTAGAGTTTTTTTTAATAAATTTCTGAAAACGGCTTTTCCTTTACTAATATCAACTGATTTTCTGATATTTTCATTTGTTTCAAGATTATTTTGGATCAAAGCTTTTGGTGGTGTTACGAGAGACTTCATTAATAAAGGAGGCTTTTTTTGTATATTTGTTGACTTAGATAATAATGCATTTTTTTGAAGATGAACCCCAGTTTTACTATTTTGTCTATTAATAGTATCTTTAGGTATATTTTTTGAAGCTACTTTACTTGGAACACTATACGAACGTTTGTTAATCAGTGCATTTCTATCTTTTGCTCTAAAATCTGAATTTTTCATATTCACATTTTTTGCAAAATCTTGAGCATTAAGAACTTCTAAAAGCCCTTTGACTTCAATATAAAAGGGCCCGTTATTAATAAATGAACTACTTTTTTTTTCAGACAGAGGAACTTTGGAGCTTATGTTTATAGAGACATTTTCAAAATTTCTGTTTTTATCATTTGGTAAATTCTCATTTTTTTTTTCTTCTTCCGTTTTCATTAACTTAGATTCATTTTCTTTATCTAATTTATTCTCCTTTTCATGAATCTCCAAGTATTCTAATGATTTTTCGACAGAGTTTGACTTTGGAAAATTTGAGTTGTTTTTTAACTCATTTGAATTAGCACCATTATTACTGCCATTTATCGTATTCGAAGAGTCTAAATCTGCTTGGATACTGGTGGTGTTGTTTGCAACATTGTTAACACCGTTTAAAGTATCTCTACTTATTTCTGCATTTACATTTTTATCTTTTTCATCTTCCTTTTTAGGGTTTCCATTAAGTGTTTCGTTTTCTCCTATTTCATTATTCTGTCTTTCATCTTTAGAATCATCTGGTAAGTCCGTGTATATGTTATCGTTTAAATCCATCACAAATATGTTTATTCATTACAACTAATGTATAAAGACCTCTTTTTTTTTTTTTTTTTTTTTTTATTTATTTTTCTTTTTTTCCTACTTTATATTACGAAAAATAAGTAATTAAAAGTTGTTACAAGAACAAACAAACGGACAAATGAATTTTATGAAAGTGTGCACAAAAAAAAAAACATCAAAATTTTATATACAAAAGAGTGCATAGAGCATAAAAAAAAAAAAATGAAAATTTAAAGCATGTTAATAGGACAATATTATATATAATAAACAAAAAAAACAAAAAAGGTTATTTTAAAATATATTAGTGTACATTTTTTCTTGTTAATTGTAGCTATGAGATGAAATAAATATACAACAGATAAAATAGATATGAAAAAAAAAAAAAAGAAAAAAAAAAGCTATAATGTATACATAAAAAAAGTGCTGTAGATTATGAACAGGCAAGAAAAAAAAAAAATATTAAAATGGGATGAAACGGAAGAAATGTATATGATTATAAATATCTTAAAAATTGAATATTTATATGTATATATAGATATATGTATATATAAATCTATATAAATATTTATAACTTGTTAATTAAAAACAGAAATAATATGTGAACTCACGAACAGGTACACCAGTAAGGGTTGTTGCATTGTTGTACTGAAAAAAAAAAAAAAAAATGATAGCTAGCTTTATTTTTTGTAACTTAATTTTAACTATATAAATGTATGACATAGTCATAATTTTTTAAAGAAAATGTTATACAATTCATTATTATGTTCATAAAAAAAAATATAATTTTTTTTTTTTTTAATTTTACGAAGTTCACATTTTCTTGGCATATATTTTATATGTTACATGAATTCTCTATTTCTTAACAAATGTGTATTAAAAGGATGAATAAAATTATGTATGAAAAGTAATATTATTTACAGAAAATTGGCGTAACCTTTTGACGTAAAAGAGTTTGTATAAATTTCTATCATAATAAAAGGTACCAGCTTCGTTATTGCATTTATATATATATATATATATATATATATACATACGTATGTGATATATTTACAACATGTGCGCTCAAAATATATATAAACTTCCAAGCGTACTAAGACAAAATGATAGCTTAATTTCGAAGTTCATTTATCTAATAAAAATTATAAGAATTTTGCAATAAACAAAGTTGCCATGCTGTGTTTTTATCCATCTTCCAAAGAATAAATGAGAATGAAAAGAATTACAATTTGAATACGTAAAAAAATACCAGTGGCACAACATGTGCTTCATACAATAACTGGTGTCCTTAAATGTGTTTGTTTACTATAAATACTTTCAAAAAAAAAAAAAAAAAAAAATTGTTTTATATTTGTTTATTTATATAAGATTGATAAATATTCGTAATTTTACTTATTTTATTTGAATTTATTTTATTTTTTTTGTTTTTTTATTTTTCTATTTTTTTTTTTTTTTTTACATTTCTGATATTGAAAGAGTAAAATTCAGAATTTCTACAAACGTGTGCACATGAAATAAAAAAAAAAAATTTTTTTTTTTTTAAATATCTTACCTACTTATATATTACTTAGAATTTTCTATTAATTTCCTGTGGAAAAGTGTTTAAAATTTTACATAATATATATATATATATATATTCACATGTGCCTTGTTTATCGAAGGACTTGGTTTTCTTTTTCATGAGGAACAGTTGAGTTATTTTCATAAACAAATTTTGTGTTATGCTGACAGTGGTTGCACTTGTAATAAACCAGATATTCATCTCTTGACTTAAAATTATTATTTGTGCTTGTAAAATCTTGCACATGTTCATTTTTTTTAGTTTTGTTTTTCGGTAAGTTCAGTGGGTTAACAGAAACTTTGCAAGTTACACTTGGGATTAGAACTGAATTGCACTTTTTGCAAAACAACTTTTTGAATTTTTTATCATATTTTATTAAAAACTTGTTAGAAAGTCTTCTCATAGTTTTTATATATTCCCTAGATATATTGGGGCTAAAGTGATTCATTAAAAATGATGCTTGCAATAAATAATTTATTCTAATCATTTGTTTCATTGGTTTTGCTGCTTCATCGTTATTATTACCTTTTTTTTTTCTTTTTTTTCTATTCCTTCGATTTGGTTCACTTACGCTTAATTCATCATATATTTGTATTTTTTCATTTGTTTCCTTATTTTTCGATGAATTATTTTTTGCTTGAACATCACTATTTATATCTTCATTAAAGCATTCAGAATTGTTATATTCCTCAACATGTTCATGCTTTTTTACTGTTCCAGTTTTTGTTTTTTCTGAATTGTCTTTAAATACATTATTTGGACAATTTTTAATAGAGCTTAAGTTATTTAACTTTCTTTTTAATACATCACAACGATCTTTATTTTTTAACAGATGGCTTTTAGTGATAGTAAACTCGTTTTCATTTTCTGAGTTCAACATATTTTTAATAAAGTTTAATTATTTTTCATACTATACATATAAAACGTACGTAACACTTTAAATGCAATCACTTAACAATATTGTACTGATGGATTATATATTATTTCTGATTATGTACCATTTCTGTTAATTTGCGCTATGAATAATGAAAAAAGGAAGTTGTTTAAAAAAAAAATAAAATTTCTACATAGCTGCTATAAGTTTAAGCATGAACTTCAGCAAGTATGTAAATGTTCATATCATATATTCATATATGTATACATGAATGTTATTTTGAATGTATGAAACTACGAATAAGCATACTCACATATTAGTGATTCATTCTCACGCGAATCAAAAATTCAATATTTTAAATATTTTTTTAAAAGAAGAAATTATGTTTTGTACTAAAATAAAAAATAAAAGTAAAATTATTTATTATTTCTTTTGTCATTGCGATTATTTTTTTACGCTTCAGCATGAACTTTATTTTGCTGTGAACGTCCAAAATGGGATTTTGATTAAATTCATTTTAAAAAGTCCAAAAAGGTAATTCGATTAAATTTATTTTAAAGTTTAACAAAATTTGAAATTATATACTAGAGTGCTATGTTTTATTAGTATTATTTTGTACATATTTTCTTAGTGTACAACTGATGTTTGGGAATTTCTATAGTTATAACGGATTAAAATCTATTATTTTTTTAAATAAATAATAATGTTTTGATATTTTAAATAAAGAAGATGGTGGCAATTTTGTTAAAAGGAAAAATTGTCCGTACTGTATAGGTGTGTAATAGCTTAAGTATTTTTTTTTTTTTTTTTTTGTTCAATAGTAACATTTTCGAAGAAGTTCGATATAAAAGAAAAAAAAGAATAATTTAAAATTAAATTTTTTATTTATTTCTCACGTAGATTAAAATTATAACCAAATATAAATGCAGAAATGGTAATGCACAAAGTGTATACAAAATAACGACATGAAGAAAGTTCAAACATCCATAAATACTATTTTAGTATTATTGGATTAATGCGTATAATTAATAGAGAGGTCTATTAAAAAAAAAAAAAAAAAAAAACGATGAAAATTTGTAAATACTTATTAATCATAAAGATTTATTTTTTATATAATTTATAATTATTTTTTTTTTTTAACAGGCATTTGTGTATCTACACATTACTTTAAAAATTGTGTTGTGTAACTCGTTCTAATTTCTGCTTTATTCTTTATATATGGATAATGTAACATTGAGATTTAAAAACAATTACAGAGTTGTTTAAATATTAGAAAAATACACAATTCCTTAATTGTATATGATAATTCCATTGTTCCATTTGTATTATATTACTTTTTCTTTTTTTTTGTTTGCAAAAATGAATAACATAACATTATTTAGTTTCTTTGTATTTATTACTATAAGTAATTATACACTAACCTGCTTAAAAAGAGAAGAAATCGTAAAGGATAATTTAAAAATTTTAATAGGAAATTTAAATGAAAGTATAAAATTAAATTGTGAGTTGTCCAAAACTATTCATATTTTAGATGCTAGTTATGGAAATCCATCCGTTGATAACTTTCTGATAAAAAAAAGTTATTTCGTAAATAATGTTACTATTTAAATATGCATATTCTATATATAATATGCTTCGTCTAATAGATACACACATACATACATGTATATATACACACATATGTACATGTATATATACACGCATACGTACATGTATATATACACACATACGTACATGTATATATACACACATACGTACATGTATATATACACACATACGTACATGTGTATGTGCATCCGTTTGTACCCCTTATTTGTTCCTCTAAAAAAGAATAATGTTACAAATTTTTACATGAGCTGATTTTTCCCAGGTTCATTAGATGCACCACACACATTACCAGTTGTCCAAATGATGTGTGAAGGGAAAGAAAATTGCGACGTACAAATAAAAACTAGAATAGTCATTATATTAATGCTGTTTTTTAAAATAAAAAACAATGAATTGTTAATAAAAAGATAGCACTAAATGAGTTTTATTGTTCTCTTTTTTCTCTTTCTCTTTTTACTCATATTTCTCTATTTACTCATATTTCTCTATTTACTCATTTTTTTTTTTTTTTTTTAAGATAAATGTAAATAACGAAACATTCAAAATTCTCTCTTTGATAAAAGATTTTCACAAACTTGTAATAAAATATTCTTGTGTGTCGTTTAAACGAAAATCCTTCCCTTCATGTATAATTATAGCACTATATATTTACACTTTCAAAATAAGAAAAATAAATTGCACTTTATAAAATATCTGTAATCTTTTTGTATCCACATATATATTATATACATGTATATACACTATTTTCTGTTTTATTTGATATAGACAAAATAAAAGCGAAGAGAGGCAACGACAATACTTGGAATATAGAATTTCAAGGTTTTTTCCAAAAACAGTGAAAAAAATAAAATAAAATAAAATAAAATAAAACAATTAAGTTTTGATAAAAACAATGAAAATTCTAATGAAAATATCGAATTTTATTTATTTTTTTTTATGGCTTTTCTAGGAGAAGCATCAAATAAAGAACTATATCTTCATGTGCACGACATGTAAATTGTAACAATGCCAGACGTTTATAACGTTATATGTATATGCGTATTCTTATACAAACACATATATGTATACATATATATATATATATATATATGATTTCCCTTTTTTGCACCATTTTTCAACAATGTAGTTCTTTTTCTCATTTCTGTTATTTATAGAAATGCAATTTGTGAAAAACCATTGCTTAAAAAAAAATACATAGACGTAAATGAGGCAGAACAGGAGTAATACAAAAAAATGCACTGAATTACAGTGCATATATGTTTTACATTTATTTGCATTTTACTTTTATTTGTATTTTCCTTTTATTTGCATTTTACTTTTATATGTATTTTACTTTCATTTGCATTTTACTTTCATTTGCATTTTACTTTTATTTGTATCTTACTTTTATTTGTATCTTACTTTTATTTGTATCTTACTTTTATTTGTATCTTACTTTTATTTGTATCTTACTTTTATTTGTATCTTACTTTTATTTGTATCTTACTTTTATTTGTATCTTACTTTTATTTGTATATTACTTTTATTTGTATCTTACTTTTATTTATATCTTACTTTTATTTTTTATTTTTTATTTTTACGTTCCGTTTTCTCGCTTTACTTTGCACTGTTATATTTTATTTTACTTTCATTTATCAGGTGTAACACCATAAAAAAATGTGTATATATAATTTTTAATATTGACGGGTACACATTATGCGAATCGCCTTTTTACAAAGATGCAACAATACAAAAAAATGCGAAAGTAATTCGAAGATATTCCAAAAAAAAAAAAAAACAAAAAAAAGATTTAAGATAAAAAATAAAACAAAATTGCTTAATACATATTTATATTTATAAAAATAAATTTTTTCCTTTTTGTTTTTTCTTATTTTTTAGATTTACATCAAAATGTCTTACAGTAAAGGAAAAAAAACTATATTTTTTCTGGAGAGTTTTTTATTTTTAGATATAGAGTTGCAAAAAAAAAAAAAAAAAAAAAAAAAAAAAAAAAATATAAAATAGTGAAATAATGTAATTTTCTTTTTTTTTCTTTTTTTTTTTTATAAGTTAGTGGAAACATACCTGAAAATTATGACGTCTTTCCTAACTTTCAAGGTGGAAAAAAAAAAAAAAAATTTCCATTAGTCATAAATGTGTTATAAACTTCAGCTATTAAAGTTTTAGGCTCGCACAATGATATAACAAATACATGGTTCTTTTTTTACTATAATATTTCAAGGAGTTTGTGAGAAGAATGAAGTTATGTATGAAATGGATGCAGCTCTAAGCTTAGAAGATGTTTATAGTAACATGAAATATATATACAGCATATATAAAACCACGTCAGATATGAAATATACGTAACATTTTTTTTTTTTTTTTTTTTTTTTAATCATCCTTCTTAGAGAAGTGTAAAGAGATCAATTGTGACTATTTCACAGTAATACTTTTTAACAATTTGAAAAATCATAATTTCACATACATTTATTTTTTTATTTTCACTTTTAATTTCATTTTTAATTTCATTTTTAATTTAATTTTCATTTTTAATTTCATTTTTAGTTTCATTTTCATTTTCATTTTTAATTTCATTTTCATTTTTAATTTCATTTTCATTTTCATTTTTAGATGTCTACTGCTAATGGGTTCGAAGGCAATTCTTATTTCTTAAAAAAAAAGAAAAAAGAAAATACATAACTTGTTCATAATTTTTTATAAATTTTTTTTTCTTTTTCCCCCATTTTGACTATAAGTGTAAAAGGAGCATCTAAAAATTTCCGCAATTATGCTTGGTTTTGTAAAGGTTTCCCTAAATACGTAAGTTTTTTTGTAAACACTCGAAAGTGGAAAAATATGTTCACATATATTTATATATTACCAAGTAAGAAGGAACAAACATGCTGTATAATATATTAAAAACAGTTCATAAAAAAAAAAATTACCTTGATTTAGGTTTCTCATGAGGGCTTCATTTTTGGGAAAAATAATAAAAAGTAATAACATATTACCAAAAAGAAAAAGAATATATATCACGCTTTGTAGTTGTAGATGTACTTGCAGGTGAACTTGTAGTTTTATATTAATATATTACAGTAAATTTTTCAAAAAAATAAATATAACATTATTTTATTGGTATATTCGTTAAAATCTGTTTTTGTTCTAATATTATTTGTAGCTCAAAAAACCCTAAGCAAAGATTAAGTAAAAAAAAAAAAAAGAAGGAAAAGGAGGAAGGAAATATACAATTCTATATAAACAACGAAATTTTGAATTTTGAATTTTGAATTTTGAATTTTATATCAGTGTTGTTACATTTACGTTTTTTCTTTAAAATAAATCATTAACTGAACGTGAGATCTACATTTTCAATATAAATATATGTACATATATATATATACATATGTACTTATATACATACATACATACAAACATGCATATACACATACATATTGCACACTATGCTTTAATTTTTTATTGTTTTTTCCTTGTTCCCTCAAAAAAAAGTTCTAAAGGGTTTTGAAGGACCTTTAAATTGAAAGTAGGAGAAGGAAATTTTTTTTTTTTTTATCACATATACATAAATCCTCATTTGTATATATGTAAATGCATTACTTTTTGTTATTATTATATAATTTTTTTTTTTTTTTAATAAGAAATTTTGGATCTAGCAATTTTCCATTTTGTTTATATAACGTTATCATTTATACAGATAGGAAAAAAAAAATAAAAAAAATAAAATAATAAGAAAATAAAGCAGTCACTCATCGGGGAGATGCAAAAATTGTTATCAAAAAAAAAGAATACATATATATATATATATATATGTATGTTGTGAGTATACTGTATATTTCATTTTGTTAATTTCGTTATTTTCGTTATTTTCGTTATTTTCGTTATTTTCGTTAATTTCGTTATTTTCGTTAATTTCGTTATTTTCGTTAATTTCGTTAATTTTGTTAATTTCGTTAATTTCGTTAATTTTGTTAATTTCGTTAATTTTGTTAATTTTGTTAATTTTTTTTTTTTTTTTTTTTTTTAAATGCTTTCGTTAAAGTACTCCTGAGTTCTTATGCATAAATAACGAACTTCCTCGCTTATTAACTTTCTTCATCAAGGATGTATACATATGCGATGGAAAAAGGAGTAAATGTTGTAAACGAAAACAACGAAATAAAAAGGATTTTGAAAAATATAAAAGATAGTGAAAATACGAAAGATAAGTTTGCTAACATTTTAAAGTTGACGAAAAACACCAAGGATTTAAAAGAAAAGGATAAAATTAGTGTTCTAAAAGCAATAGATGTGGAATTTCTTTGTTTATTATTACGTTCAAAATATGAGTTTAAATTATTTACTCTTCGTTTAATTAATAGCTTAATAGCAAATTCTACTGTTATTCATTTAAAAAAATGCATACCTTTTATTATTCCTGATGTTCATAATTATTTAACGTATATAAAAAAGGTAAATAGGAAAATAAACAAAACTAAAAAGGCAATAAAAAGTTGTAGTCACTTAGAAAGGGGGCGTAATCAAGAGCGCAATGATGAACGAACATGTGTAAGGAATAGTTGGAGTAGTGAGGAAAAGCATACGGATGAGGAGAAGCATACGGATGAGGAGATGCATACGGATGAGGAGAAGCATACGGATGAGGAGAAGCATACGGATGAGGAAAAACATAGCGATGCGCTAGAAGTTTGGGATAGTATAAAAGACATGAACTCGTTTTATATCGAATTTTTAACTTTTTTTTTGAAAATTGAACCATTTTTAAAGAAAGATGAAATGATTGTGGTAAGCAACTATTTCGACTCCAAAAATTATGATATTGATGTTGATGTGGAAATGTACTTTTTTTGCAAAAGCTTAAGAAAAAAGTTTAGAGCAGAAAATGTTACAAGTAGCAAAGGTGATGTAATTATTAAAAAGTCCGATAATGAGAACAACTGTAAGTTGAATAATGAAAAAAGAGAAGAAGTAGTCAACAATATGGTTAGTGAATTAGATGGTAGCAGTGAGGATGGTCTGTATACATATTCTACGGCATGTTCAGATGATAAGGAATACGTTAATTCTGAAAAGGATGTCCTTTATTCTTGTAATGACCAAGTTAATTTAATTGAGCTAGTTTTGGGAATTTTAAGAGAAAACATTACTATTGAAGAAGTATTGAGCGGAAGAGAAAAAAACAAAAAAAAAAAAAAAGGTCAAGTGGAAGAAAAAATGAGAGTGAACGCAAGGGAAAGTAAGAATAGAAGACTTGAAGAAAAGGTAAAAGGTAACGAAGTAGAATGTGTAGAAAAATATAGTAGAAGGGATATGCTACATGATGACGATGTTGAAACATATAGCTTGGTGTCCATACTGGATGATGAATATAATCATCGTGCCTTATTATTAAAAAAAGAAAGTATAAATATATCCTTGCATTTTTTGAACAATGTAATTATAAAACTTAATGATATTAAATTTATAAAGGAATATTTTCATTTGTTAAATAGAGTAATTGAAAATTATGATAAGGAGAACATAGTAACTTCGATGAACTGTTTAACTAATTTAAATATATATTTAAAAAAAAATGGTTTTAATCTTAAAAATGTGTTGGATGAAAATAGTGTTTATAAATTCTATGCAAATATTATTTATTTATTTTCAAAGCTAAAAACAGAAAAAGAGAAAGTACTATTATATACTTTATACTCAACTATATATACATGCTTAAAATTTATGTGTGTAAATAAAAACTCTGTAGATATTATTAAAACCCCTTTGTCCTATATGAATATAGAATTATATTTATTTTTTGACGATGTTATAAAATATGGTAACGAGAGTGGACCTAAGAAGTATATGTTTTATAACAGCCATGTTAAATCGATGATTCGGTTGATTTGTAGTAACATTGAGCATATGGTAACGTTCGTGAGCGGTGAGTATTCTATGGATGAGGGGGGCGTTGATGATGATGATGAGGGTGCTAATGATAATACTATCGCTGGCGCTTACATTGCTACTGCCGCTGCTGCTACCTCTACCTCTACAGCTGATGGTGGATGTGCATCGCGAAACGGAAGATTTGTAGACCAACTCGAAGAATATTCTCCTGGTGTACGTGCAAAAGAGGGCTTCCGAAAAAATAAATACGTTGGTGACGATAACTTAATGGATGGTATTTCTAGCAAAGAAGTACAAAGGAAGAACGTGCCTTCACCGAACTCGAGTAATAACAAAGACGAATGTATAACTGATAAGAAAAAGAAAAAGGGAAAAACATACATTGGTGGTAATGCTTTATCGTCAAAAAAAGAGAAAGAAAAAAAGCTATTTAATAATAAAGACAAAAATCAAATTGAGTTAAATGACATTTATGTAATTTTAAATAAAATAAAACAAACAATTAAATTATTATTAGAATTTTTTAAAGATTTAAAAGCCAATTTTAAAACACGAAATGAAGATTGTAACCATCTTAAATTATTTAAAGAAACTTTTAATGAAGAAATAAATTCTTTGATACGTCTATTTTGTAATTATTTAATTCATGATATGGATCCATATATGGACGATTTTCTAAATTTATTAGACTTTTTTGCTATTTGTGCAGATGATCAAAATTTTTTTTTTTTCATTTTTGTTGTAAAACATATTGACGCTAATCGTTACTTTAATAACAGGATTTTTTTAACAAAAATTTTTTTATATATCCTTGATACTAATATGAAAAACATTGTACATGTAAAAATATTATATAATATACTTAACAAGTGCACATTTAACATTATAGAGTATTTGGAACTACGAGGTATCAAGGATCTTACTGGATATTTGGAAGTCGGGCAAAGTATACAAGTTAGCGAAAATGCAGTCAGTGATTACGATATAATTGAAAATTTTAGTAGACCAATAGATAAGTTAAACAATGTTCATTTTGTTTACACCATATGTGAAGATGAATATTGTAAAAAAAGCTATGATGATAAATTTAAGAAAAACATAACAAATATTATTCTCTTTTGCATACATTTTTTCCTTTATTACTATTTTGAAATATTGCATCAAAAAAAAGAAAAAACTGTACAAACAGATTTTGACTTTCATAAAGATAATTATTTTAATTTATGTAATAACCAAATGCAAAGAGACCAACAGAAATTTTTTCTTTCTGTAAAAGTTCTGTTAACTATTTCGTCTTTGCTTTTTAAAAGATTTGATTCGTATGTTATCGCATCCATTTTGAAGAAGCGGGAGATCCTCTTTGTGCAGGTTCCATTTACACACACACATGTGCACTCCATATGTGCATATCCATGTTTACTTATCTACGTATACACACGTGTAAACAACTGTATATAATACGCATATGCATTTGTTATGTCGCATCCCTTTCGTATTGCATGAGATCATAGCATAGTTTATTCGTTGTGTTACGTATTTGCTGCTCTGATTTGCCCTTGAAATAATTATGGTTCCACAGTATTTATGTATACATTTTATTTCATTAGGACTGCATAGTTTGTGTCCTCTTATACTTGAAATGCTCAATTGAAGATGAAAATATCAGCAGCGAAGAGAACAGCAGTGAAAGGACTCATATAAAAAGAAAAAGGAAAAAATATTTTTTTCAAATTTTAGAATTAACTTATTTTATTATGTACTACCATCCTTATTTTGTTTCGCTACTTATTTTTCGTCTTAGGCAAACGAAACAAGTAATTAAAAAAAAAAAAATGAATAGAATAAAATGAATAGAATAAAATAAATAAAGTATAAAATAATATAATGAATGAAAAGAACTTCAATTATGTTTACCCTTTGCGTGCTTCTTTTCTGATTTTGTATGTACGTATATGTGTATATACATAATTGCGCTCAAATGAAGAATGCTTTTTTTTTTTTTTGCCCTTTTAACAATTTTGCAAAATAACTGTAATTTCTTCAGGCTAAGGAGACGATATTTTTAGAAACTGCAAAATTAAACATGAAGGAAAAATACGTTTCTATTTGTTCATTTTTAAATAGATTTATCGAGAATTATGTGTGAAATGTAAGCTGTAAACTCACATACACATACACATACACACACACACACACACACACACACACAAAATAAAAAAGAGAATTGAAAACTAAAAGGTGTAATAAGTTGCATACATATTTTTAGGAGAATCTTCAAGTAGTGTAATACGTGTTACACATGTTGTACATGTTATACACATTATACACGCTAAATTTTCAGCATCTTCTCAAGATACCTCTTATTTGGTGCTGCAACTGTTTAATCTTTTTGATTACATATCCTAATTAAACCCTTTATATATATATTTCTACAAGAAAAATAAAAAATGGGTAACAACAGTTTGTTACACTTACATGTATGCACATGTAAACACAAAGAAATAAATGAATAAATATAAATATACTACATACATGTTAATACATGCATACATAACTTATTTACCATTTCCTACTATTTTAATTCGTTTTAAGTGATTATGCATGTGTATATGCAAACATTTTTTCTTTTGTTTTTTAAATCCCTTCTTTGTCATTTTTGCTATAGTACTTTTTTATAGTCGTTTTTTGTTCATTTTTAACGTTCATATTTTGTTCATTTTTTACGTTCATTTTTTACGTTCATTTTTTACGTTCATTTTTTACGTTCATTTTTTACGTTCATTTTTTACGTTCATTTTTTATGTTCATTTTTTATGTTCATTTTTTATGTTCATTTTTATAGTAATTTTTTCTTTTTCTTTTTTTTTCTTTGTTTTATTTGGTTTGCGTTTACATCAACTTTGTTGTCGCAACAATTTTCCCAAGAAATTGCAAAAATTAAAAAATTATGCTAACTTTTTCTCTTACTTTTTTTTAAAGCTCCTAATAAAGGATAACACATCTGTATATACTAGTACACATATAGGTGTAGTATTAACGATATGTTTTGTGCTGATAATGATGATCATTGCAGTTTGCTCCTTTTTATGAAACTCTCAGTTGTTTAAAAAAAAAGCATTACATGTATGTACATATGTGAACATATGCATATGTATATATATATATATATATATGTATGTCTGTTTATGATGTTTTTTAATTTTTTTCTCTCTCACCCCCATCTTTTGTTTTTGTTAAAAGCATTTCCTTAATTTTATGATGAATTTTGGCACAACATGTGAAATAGGAAAAGGAACAGGAGCAGAGGAAGAAGAAGAAGAAGAAGAAGAAGAACAAGAACGTTTTTACCGCAAACTAGAGGAATTAAAATGCTTGAGAAAAATAAAGGCAAAGGATTTGATAAGTAATTATTTGATTTACTTAGTTTTGTTTGTTCAGAAAATTTTGGAAAAAAATGAAGAATCCAAAATTTTAACCGAACTTAAAAATGAAGAGAGGAAAAAAGAATTAATAAAAGAAAATATCGGGAAAATAAAAGAGAAATTAAAGGGGAGTAAAAATGGGTCTCAAATAAAAGCAGAGGAAATACATTATAACCATCACGTACATTATCGGCAGAGGGGATTACATGAACAAGGAGACGATAAAAAGAAACTAAAAGGAAAATCAAATTCCCCTAAAGGTGATAAAAGCAGTAATGGAGGTGATAACAGTAACAGAGGTGGTAACAACATCGGCGGAGTTAATATCAGTCATAACGGCACTTGTAACAACAACCACAGTAGTACTAATGATGGGAAGAAGTGCAAGTTGGTGAACATTTGCAATGACCTTACATGCGCTTTTCATTTTTGTGTGTTACTACTAGTTAGCAATTTGAAGGAGGAGAAAGAAAATGAAAAAAAGGGGCATTCAGTTTCTGAAAAAAGAATGGATGGTATATTTAGTGTTTTAGAAAGGCACAGTGAAGGGGAAGACGACGATAATGATAGTGGTATCTATAGCGGTATCTATAGCGGTATCGATAACAATGGCAATAAGAATAACAACAGCGGTAAAGGAAACGTTAGTGTAAAAAAGAGTAGTGCTATTTCTCAGCGGAAAGAAGCAGGGAAACGATTCCAAAGTGACAGGAGCAGGACAGCTAACAGGCGTAAATTGCTTTATCACCTAAACTTGGTATACATTTCAGTATGTTTTTATAATATATACTTATTAAATGATAAGGACTATTACTTTTTATATATCAGTTTACTCCTATTTTTAAATAATTTTTCCTATTTCAAGGACAAAACAATAAGTCATTATATATGTATGAATAAAAAGGTATATATTAAATATGACATATCTGTATGTAAATTTTTATTTGATATATGTAAAACCATAGGTGTAAGTTATAAAAAGAAAAAGAACATTTACCTCTGTCTATTCTTTTTAACGTATAGCTTTTTATTCTTAAAAAAATGTATGAATAAAAATGATAAATGTAATAAAGCAGAATATACAAATAATAGAGAATTTAACATGGAGGCAATTAATATTTTTCAACATATGAACGATGTATTTTTAGATTTAAACTTTTTTTCAGCCTCTACCTTCTTTGTTTTGAAGAGTATTGATATGCATTTTTCGCTTTTGAAAAATGATATGGATATGGTATCAGGGGAGGTGGGTGGTGAGGAGATGGCACAGAAACACGCAATTCGAGATGCCACCTCAAATGGTTATAACAGCTTAAGGATGAATAAGGACAATGCTCATTATTACATTTTTAGAGAAGAATGCGGTAGTGATAATACAATGGTAGTAGCCAAGAAGAGGAGTATTCCCATGGATGAAAAATTAAAGGAAATAATGAATGTTACAATATCTCTCTATAACAATATAACTGAGTGCAATTATATATTTTTAGATATGCATTTGTTGTCCATATATGAACATCTTGTGTTTGTTTCGTTTTATATGATTAAGGATGTGTACAAGTTATTTCATTCGTTGAAAAAAGAAAAAGAAAAAAAGATTTTACAGGAATATAAATATATGACATATAGAAACTTGTTAGAAATATATATTATATATTTAAAATATAATTATTTGAATTATTCTCAAACAGGTTGTGGTTTGGTTGATACTTATACATATGTAAATAATATATACCGAATTAGTGAAAAGGTAAAAAGAGAATTTTATTCTTTATTGAAAAATACTCCTACTAATGAACAAGCGATGAGTGAACACTTTTCGGAAGAGATGGAAACAGATAGAGGTGGAAAAAAAAAAAAAAAAAAAAAAAAATTATAAAGGAAAATGAAATTATAAATGTGAATAAACCTGCTCATATTAGTGAAATAGAAACGTTTTCTAAAAAATATTTCGAGGAGAGTAAAATTTTCATCTATGATAATACCATAAAAGTGGAGGAAGAAATATCAGTTTTATATGACCCGATATTATACATAAACTACGATGATTTGACGAAAAAGAATGTGTCATATTGTGAAGGAGCTCATGGGTTATTGCTCAAAAGAAGGGAATATAATTATAATGAACACTCTTTTATCATATCAGATAATAATTTTATCTATACATTTTTATATGAACAAATATTAAAGGAGAATAATTTAAGTTTTGATAAGGAAGAAATAAATCAAATTAGCTTCATTGTTTCTGGAACTTATGAAAAGATGTCTTTTTCAAAGTTCTTTCAAGAGAATGTAAGATCGATCGATGAAATTGTGGAAGCTATTTTTAATCTTATTGAAAAGGAAAAATCTTTCGAAACTTGTACTAATGTTAGTAGTGATGGTACAATTAACATTGACATTGATATAAATCATTGCAAAGAATTCTTTCAAATATTTCATTTTAATAAGATTACGTTAGAACATATGAAATTTAATGTGTGTAATTTCTGCTATTCTAAATATAATAATTTAGCAATTAATAAGATGAAAAAGATGTATAAAAATTTCTCAAAGTGTCGGGATAATAATCGGGAATACGAAGAATTAGCATCGAAGTCAGCAAATAATGTACAAGAGGAAAAAGAGAATAACTGGATGAGTTATTATTCCATTCATAATAATATTCACTATTTATGTTACAACTATAAAGAAATTGCATTTTTATTTAAAAATGTAAAGAAATATAAAAAGAAAAGTTTTGAATATTTTTCTTTATTTAATCAGACAACTATACACTTAGATATTTTATTAAATTCAAGTGAAGCATATTTTTATTTCAATTTTTTTACAAAAACATTTGATGAGTACATAAAAAATTATATGAACATGTTAAGCTCCATTAGCTACCCTTTAAAGTATATTGAACATAAACAATACTTATCATATAAAAGAGAATTAACCTTAAAATGTGCCTTATTGTTAAAGGATATTTATATATGTAAAAAATGCAACACACTTAATGAAAATATTTATTTTAAATCTGTTAATAAAAATAAAAATTTAAATTTCGATGACAATATCTTTGGAATTTTAACCACTGAGCAGAAAAACATAATATGGCAAATATTAAAATATTATTTCTCTTTTTTAAATACTTATCCCATTGATAAAGAAACAACAAATGAAGTCCTCTTTGAAAACGAAGAGGAAAAAAAATCATACTTTGATATTTATTTTTATGCTTGTAAAACCTTATCAACGGTTGAAGACAAAATGTTTTTAACTCAAGCAGTACATCATTACCAATATTTATTAAATTATTCTTTGAAAAATAAAATGTATGAAGATGAAAAGTACAACGAGTATATGCAAAATGTCTGTAAAAAATCTCTCTATGTGTTGCAGGTAAAGCTAAGCGACATTGGCTAATTTTTCATAAAACGCAGTTATTTCAAGTGCCTGTGTTAGGGGGTGTACACACGCTCTGTTTTTATTGCACTTTGTGTAAGTAATGCACACAAAATGAATGGAAAAAGAACGAGCATCCGGAAGTACATGTATATTTGCAGCTATATATATATTTTTTATTTTCCTGCGGCAATTTTTTTGTAAATTTAGCTGAATATATACGTGCGTATGTGTACGAGTACGTTTGTGTTTATGTTTACTTGTATGCGCATATTAATACATAATGCGTGCACATGCCCTCCATAGGGAAATTCCGCCACACGTCATCTTTTTATACAATTTTATGACCAATATAGCTTCGTCCCATTCTTATTTTTATCATAAGTTAAATATACATATATGCACAACGTGTTAGATAGCAGTGCAGTTTTATACGTACTTTTTTTTTTTTTTTTTTTTTTTTTTTTCTACTTTATTCGCTTCCATTTTGTTTTTCATAAATTATTAACGCGTGCTGATGAGAAAGAGGAGATGCCGCTATCTTTACGATATAATCTCTTTTAAAAAATTCCCAAACGCAAAATGTTTATATAAAATTTAATAGAAACTGTTTTTATGAATATTTCTTTATGGCAATTTTTTTATAAAAGCAATGGATCGATCTGATGACTTCATATATTTATGTAAAAAATATGACAAAAATATAATTTTTACAAGAAGAGTTTTAAAATGCAAAGATGAATTTCTCATTAAAGGCAGCGAAATTTATACAAAATTATTTAGTAACTGTGATTATATAGATAATAACACATTACAAAAATATGGTTTATTTTTTGGTACTAACAGTAGTAGTAGTAGTATTAATAGTAACAATAGCAGTAGCATTAGCAGTTATAGTAACAGTTATGGAAAAGAAAAGAGAACAAGAATAAAAAATAAAGATAATTTATTATACTCCGTAAATAAAATATCAGAGGAAATAAAACTTTTTAAACCAAAAAAAGAAATACATAAATATGTTTTAAACTGCTTAAGTAATTTGTTAAATATATTTATTGATATTGTTAATAAGCATGAAAACAATTTGAGTAGTTATTATTTAAAATTAAATAAATATACAAATTTATATTTTTATGATGTAAAAAGTATTAAGTGTGACTTTTGTTGTCTTAACAGACTGAATAATCATATTTATTCCTCCAATTTGTATGATAAGAATTTAAAAAAATACAAAGATGATTTTGATTTTTCCATTCAAGTCTCTTCAAATAAAGAGCAGATAAATTATAACATTAGTAAAAGTATTAGTAATAATATGGGACACATAAATGATCATAGGAAAAATACAAGTACAAACAGTTGGGATTGTAATACAAAGTGCTCTAATAATGAAACTCTTTTTGAAGATAATACAAAAAATGCAATAAATACAAATAATGGTGATAAGGATAGGTTAAAATCAAATTTAATTCCTACAAATGAGAATAAGAATACAAATTTGAGGAGAAGAAAAGATAAGAAGGTTACCTTTGATATGTACAGTTATGTTGAAGAAGAGGAAGAGAAAAAAAAAAGAGAAAACATGCATAATAATGGTGTTTTTCAGGATAATTTCACATCAAATGATATTAACTATCATTCCAATAATTACAGTTGTAATAATAGTCAGACACTGGAATTCAAAAAGTATGTGGACCTTTTTGAAAAGGAAGAGAACACGTACATAATGGAAACCAAAAAAAAAATAGCAAAAATAAGTAATTTGATGAATATATTTGTTAATAAAATATATGAGCAGAATGAAAATTTAAAAATGATTGAACATATAGTAGAAGAAAGTATAGAAAATGTGTCTCAAGGAAACACTTATTTAAACAAAATTCAGAATAAGAAAAGCATGAATTCCCTTATATTTTTCGTTTTAATATGCACTTCAATTTTTTTGTTTTTATTCGATTTTTTCCGATAGACAGATCCTATGTGCGTGCATAATACATACGTATAACATTGGAATTTCTTTTTGCAGAGGCAGCATTTGCATGTGCAAATTTCTATTAATGTCAATTGATGTATTAATTCACACAAGCCGTAGTTATTAAGTTATATTTTTTTTTTTTTTTTTTTTTCGTAATTCATTAAGGATCACAAATATATAAACTTATCAAACTATCACAATGTGTTTCATCCGTTTTAGCATACCCATATACCAATCTTTGTTTTATTATATTTCGTTTAATATAAGGCTCACTTTTTCCTTCCATTCCTTTTCATATTTGAACTCGATAAAAAAAAAAAAAAAAAAAAAAATCCATTTACGACATAAATTGGAATATGCTTATTTATTTTAAAAAAAAGTTTACAGATTTATAAAGCATTATTTCCCCTAGATATGTTTTTATGTAATATCTAGTACAACAGATACATACAAAAAAAAAAAAAAAAAAAAAAAAAAAAAGGAGATTACGACGCTATGCTTATTGCTTGCGAAATATATTTTTTGCATACGAACTATTGCTAATACTCTAAACTATTATTTATGTTCATTTTACCAGCTTGAGCTGCTAGCGAAAAACAAATATATTTGTATTTAAAAATGGAGAATAAATAATCTTTCACAAAAAAAGTTTGCAAAAAAAAAAAAAAAAAAAAAAAAAAAAATTTGGCTAGCTGAGTTATTAAATAAAACGCATTGCTTTATTTAAGTGTGCTTTTTTAAAGAATTATATATTATGACTGATACAGAACTTTTTTCCTATGGAACTTAGCCATTATTCTCTTTCAAATTTTGTGCATATGCCCTATCCTCCACCCAAGCACAAACATTTATATGTGTACAATACATGTATACCCATATATATATATATATATATATATATATATATGTGTGTATAAATATATGCGTGTATATGTGTACGGGTATATATATATATATGAAAATATGCGTATGTGTATATGTATATATGCATACGTACCCACGCATTGGTAAACGTTTTGAGGGTTTCTTCAAAAAATGACCGAGTAATTAATTTGTGCTTAAAAAAAAAAAAAAAAAAATATCAAATTTGTTCGTTCATTATACTTATTAGCTTTGCTCAATCACTTTACCAATTCACTTTACCAATTCACTTTACCAATTCACTTTACCAATTCACTTTACCAATTCACTTTACCAATTCACTTTGCCAATTTACTTTGCCAATTCACTTTACCAATTCACTTTGCCAATTTACTTTGCCAATTTACTTTGTTCATGTTTTCACTTTTTTTGTATGAACTCATTTTTAATTTCGTCGGCCGTAAATAAGTGGGTGTTGTAAATTCTTTTCATTTTTTTAATGATTGGCGTAAGCTTGTCGTCTTTATTTTTTCTCTTTGGCACATTATCATTGATAAAGAGTTTATTTGTTGATTTTAATTTATATTCTTTTAAAATGTTATCAAGATTTGGCAAGGTAATTTCATCCCATAAATTTTTTATGTCATTTGTTATTGAATAGCGTTCTTTTTCAATATGTTCATATGAGAGTGGAAAAAAAATAAATCCCTTTAAATTATAAAAACAGTTATCACATTTATTTTTTGAATAGATATCACAGAATGTTGGTAAATTTTTACATTTTAATTTTCCTCTTAAATGACTATTATTTGATCGTATACATCGAACTTTTTTTTCATATAATAAAGTGTTAATCCATTTATATATTTCTTTATTTGTATTAATTAAATCATCATTAATTTCATAGCCATATAAATAGCCATATTTATTTATTTTATTTAATAAGGATGTTATATTTGTTATATCAACATATGGGTTTATATAACAAATTCTTTTTTCATTTAAATCAATTTTTATTTTCTTTGATGAAGCTAAATAACTTAATAAAAAATTATTGTTTATATCTACACCTTTAAAACCTAAATTAATTAACATATTTTCAATATGAAAAAAAGATATACCTTTATTAGCTACATCACGATTATTACTTATATGATTATTGTAATGTGATTTTAATATAGTTAATATTTTATGATATATAAAAGAATATGGTATTAACCCATTTTTATAATATATTTTTAAATTACTTTTTATCATATATTTATTTCTATGTAGCATATTATTAGAATTGCTGTTATTATGAGCATTTACAACACTGCTACTGTTGTTGTTATTTGCATAATCGTTTATATTCCCACTATTATTTAGACTCTCATAATTATTTATGCTGTCGTTAATATTTAAACTATCAGTTATGTTCATAATGTCAAGGAAATTTTTCCCTTCATTAATACCAATAGTACTACTATCATCGTAATGTACATTTTCATTATTGTTAGTATTACCACTACTACTTTTTATAATGCCATTATTCGCAATGTTTACTTTGTTTATATTATTTATATTACTAATAGTACTAATAGGACTAATATTACTTTTATTATTAATATTATTTACTCTGTTACTAATACTGTTTTGGTTACCAATACTGTCATTTTGTAAATAACCTATAGTGTTGGCATTGTTCACGCGATTTGTGCTAATACCGCTTTTTTTAATATTGCCTGAACTTGCAATATTTATTTTTATATTTTTGGTTGCATTTGTTGATTTAGGTTTTTCTAATGAGCTTCTGTTAGCTACACAATTCTTGTTGTTCTGCGTATTGCTAATGCTCAGATTGTTATTTGTATTTATATTATTATTTCTTGAATTGAAATCATTTTTTCGAAGACTTAAATTAATCATACTCTTTTTGTCAGCATAATTCAATTTAAATTTCATTTTTATATTTTTATTTTCTGCGTTTTGCATTTTATACTCTTGCAGTGTTACGAAAAAAAAAAAAAAAAAAAAAAAAAAAAACATATATATATATATATATATATACTCGAATTATTCCTTATGTGTGTTATGCAAGTGGTTCGGGTTGTGCAAATTATGCGAATTTCACGTATTTGTACAAATTATTCATATTACAAGAATTTTACGTATTATATATTTATATACTATATATAAACAAATTAATGCGTACGTTATAATATAGAACAATATTATGAATGGTTTACATTTTTAATTACAATAATGTGTATATTATATGAAATGAACCAAATGGATCAAACGAATCAAATGGTGGGATTGGAAAATACTCGCAGTTGTAAAACTTAACGTGTTTTACCTCACATTCTTGCATATTATACATATATGCACACGCACACGCATACGTACGTATATACATATACATACATATATATATATACATACGCACACACCTACTGCAATTTTACAAATAAACAAATTTTCCCTTTGCTGAAAATCACAACGCAGTTCAAAAAATTTTTTTTTTTAATAATTTTAGCTTACATCATTATACAGATACATGAATAATTACTAGCACAAATACGAACGTATACAGAATTGCTAATTAAATGAGGAATATGTATGTATAGTACGTATATACTTTATATATATATATATATATATATATATATATATATATCTATATGTATGCATATATAACTGCACACTTATATACATACATACGCGCGCACATATATATACATGTGCATAAAGCGTACTCACTCAACTGAATATATATACTAATATTTCACGGGTTATGCATTAATACATATCTGTATTTCTAATTATAAAGGAGTTTATATGCATGATTTTTTTTAAAAAAAATGGAAATAATGGAAAAGAGGAAATGGAAAAAACAAAGAGAAGCTATAAAAAAAAAAGAAAAAAAACTAAATAAATCGTTTGTTTTTTCTTATTAAAATATGATAAATATTGAAAGCAAAGAAGAGTATATTTAATTAGTATTTTTTTGTTCTGTTTTGTTTTTTTTTTTTTTATAATTTTCAAAATTTTTATTTAACATTTCGATTATATAACAATAAATTTTTTCTTTTTATTCTGTAATATTATAATATATGATAAGATGATATATATTCAAAATGCCTACATATATATGTGGGGAGGGGAAGGACTTTCTCTTTTATTATTATACTTGAAAAAAAATTAAAAAAAAAAGTGTTCATTCATTTTATTAATATCTACAGAGTTTTATAATAATTATATAAAAACTAATTCAAACAAAAATCAATGGAAGTGATGAAGTTGTAGAAAAACAATGGAAGAAAGAAAATAAGGGAAAAGGAAAAAATGGCAAAATGGAAAAACGAAATATGGAAAGATAGTAAAATGGTAAAACGAAAATAAGGAAAAATGTCAAAATGGAAAAACGAAAATAAGGAAAAATAGCAAAATGGAAATACGAAAATAAGGAAAAATGGTAAAAGGGTAAATTGAAAATATGGAAAAATGGTAAAAGGGTAAATTGAAAATATGGAAAAATGGTAAAAGGGTAAATTGAAAATATGGAAAAATGGTAAAAGGGTAAATTGAAAATATGGCAAAATAGAAAAAAGAGCAAAAAAAAAAAAAAAAAAAAAAAAAATTAATGAGAACAAAATTTTATAAAATTGTAAAATTCAAAAAATATAGTATAATATATAAAATTTCGTACTAAAATAAATATATAATATACATAAAATATAAATGAAAACACTGGTAAAAAAAATGTACTTTCTTCAAGTTATTTTATTTCTCTTTTTATTTTTTTTACTATAACAAATGACAAAAATTGAAAGCGTCAATTTTCATTGGTTCGTATAATAATAATAAAACGTTCTCTTATTATGATATATAAATTTTAAGAGAGCTCGAACTATGTTAATTTATTTCATTTATATTTGATGTGTTTTATTAATAATGCATAGTTGCCATCCATCAATTTTTATTTTTACTTTAAAAAAAATATATAATATCTCATATGATTCCAGGCATGTGTAAAAAGGTAAAATATATTAATATAGTAAATAATAAAATAAAAGGGGAATATAATACTAATAATATGCTACTAAAAATACGTACGTACGTACATATATATATATATATATACATATATATATTTTAATTTTTTTCTTTTTTTAAATGATGAAAGATTTTATAATATTATAAAATATAAAAGAAATCCGCACCAAATCGAATTAGCAAAAAGAAAAGGTTGAAAAAAAAAAGATATTTTTGTTATAGTTGAATTTAAAAAAAAATAAATCAAAAAATAAAAAAATTTATTAAACAAAATATTGCTGTTATGTGTAGTAATAAATATATCATTTCTTTTTTTTTCCCAATTAATGCTATATGAAAGATAAAATTAAAAAATAAAACAAAAAATATAAAATAAAAAAAAAAATAAGATAAAATAAAAATGGAAATCGATTTGTAGTAAATTTTGTGAGTGAATTCTATCACTTGAAAAATTAACACACATATATGTATATGTATGTATATATATGATCATATACATATATATATTATATGTATACGTACGAGATATATATTAAGAAAAAATATTCTAGCAAGAAACAAAAAATAAGGGGATAATAAACATGATAAAATATACATATATATTTGTTATTTATATTAAAGTGTAAAACAAACAAACAAACAAAAAAAAAAAATAAATAACATTTGGACAAAAGTTTTAAGTAAATATATCTATAATTCCCTTAATGGGAAATTGTTATAGTATTATGCTCTTTACTATTTTCTATTCCTTTACCTGAATGAAGAAAAATGTAAGTTGAAAAAGGATAAAGGATAAAAAAAAGTGCAGTTTAAATTTTGCTCGTGTGCAAAGAGGAAAAAAAAAAAAAAAAAAATATAAAATAAAAATAAATACAGATATAAATGTAAATGTAGATGTAAATATAAATACATGGATATATATATATATATATACATAATGGTGCAATATGCTAGTATATGTGTGTATAGAAATGAAATTAAAATAGGGTGTTCGAAACAACATTCCCCATGCATGTAAAAAGGTATATGTTTGTGTATATAGGTATGGATACAAAATTCTTTAAAGAGTCTCTTTTCATTTTTATTTTTCAGTTTGTGTTATCAATTTTTGTACACTGCTGTAGAATATATGGGAGTTAAAATAAAATAAAACAAAACAATTTATAATAATTACCCGTATTTTATGATGATATTAGTGCTTTTATTCATTATCAAAGTCAATTTTTTTTTTTTTTGTTTTGTGTCCAAATTAAATATGTGTTAGTAATGTATAAGTGAGTAATTAATACTATAAGCCAGTATGCCATTTTCTTCCGTAATTAAGAAGAAAGGAAAATATGTTTGAATATTGGTAGACACAGCCAAAAAGGTGTAAACATGTAATTTGTACATGTACATTTATACATAAACAAATATAAATATAAATATAAATATACATATAAATATACATATAAATATACATATAAATATAAATATACATATAAATATAAATATACATATACATATAAATATACATATAAATATACATATAAATATACATATAAATATACATATATATATACATATAAATATACATATAAATATACATATATATATACATATATATATATACACATTCGTTGTCGCTTAACAAGAGCAACCATCAAACGAGCATATTAGTTACATTTGAAAATAAACAGCCCAAACGAATGAAAAATCGTACATAACATAAAATAAAAGAAAAGGAAATTTTTTTTTTAAAATCAGTTTGAAAAAATGGCATACACAAAATGTTTGAATCATGATGGATTATATTAAATCTGTATATAATTGAAAACTAGTCATTTAAAAAAAACGATATATACCCAAGTGCGTATATATACATATAAGCACATATGTACATGTTCTCTTTGTATGGGCTTAGGTTGGTTGCCAATTTCCCCCAGTGCGCGCAATTTTGTTTTTCTTCAACATTATATTTAAAATTACTAAAACGCTTTGTTGTGATATATTTTTTAATTTCTTTTCTGTTAATGTTTTATTTAAATTATTTACAATTAAAAAAAGAGGTGTAGATATATTTCTTCCAGGCTCTGATTTCATCTTGTTCATTCTTTCTTTTGTTATTCGTAAAATTTCGTTTTCATAAAATTCGTAAGATTCATCTAAATTTAAATTATCGAAAGTCCTTCGCTTTTTCATTTCCTTATCTTCTTCGTTATCTGTTACAACATCATCCAAAAAATAGTCTATGGGCTCATCTGAGGAAAGAAGAGGCAAAATGGCTGGTTAGCTTATTGACTGGTTGAGAAACAACGGAAAAGAAATAAAATATGCATACATGCACATATACATACATATGTAATCACGCATGTATGGCAAAAAAAGATATGGAGCAATCAAGTGTACGAGAAAAATTGTCTACTGTTGCATATGCAGCATGTATTATGTGTATGCAATCGAGCAAACTTAAAAAAGGTAGCTCTAAAATGAATATTATTACTCATACTACTACTCAAGTTAAAACTACTATTTTTGCTATTTAAGGTTTCTTCCTCATTTACTACTGATTTATCTTTATGTACGCTACTTTCACTGTTATGTATATATGATACTAAATTATTAACGCATATTTGTTCATTTGCAGTTTTATCAATTCGCTTCTTCTTTTTCGGTAATTCATTGACACCATTTGTTGTTTCAGAATTTATTTTTTTGTCTTTTTCTTTGTCCTTTTCCTTATCCTTATTTTTTTCTTTTTCCATATATTTTCTTTTTTCCTTTTCTATTTCTATTTTCCCCCCCCTTTTTTTTTTTTTTTCTTTTTCTATCTCTTTCTCACCGTCTATTTTTTTTTCTTTTTTCTCAATATTATTATCATCATCATTATTTGTAATATTTTTGTTATTTGAAGGGTTCGAACTTTTTGAACGAGAGCTCTTATCGCTATCTGGACTATTACGAGTACTGCAGCTATGACCATTAGAATGGGCATTATTTTGATTATTTCTCTTCCTATTATTAACATTTGAATTATTGCTAATATTATTACCACTACATGAGTCTTTTTCGCTATGCATGTTACCATAATTTTTACTGCTGTTACATAGGAGACTATGCAAGAAACAGTTTGTACTAGCGATACCGCTGCCATGGCCACTACTACTGCTACCACTACTACTGCTGCCACTACTACTGCTACCACTACTACTGCTACCACTACTACTAATACTACCACTACTACTAATACTACCACTACTTATTAGGTTTTTATTATTATTATAAATACGCAAGTTGTCGCTTTTTTTTTCGACTTCTTTCTCATGCGATTGTTGTTGTTGTTCTTCTTCCCTCTTGCATAATTTTTTTTTTTGCAGAACAGTAACAGCAGACAGTTCTTCGCTCACCGGCGGGTTCGTTACCGTTGTTCTATTATTAAATAATTGTTTTTCAAAATACGCATTGCCACTGTTAATGTGTGTGCTATTACTACTTTTATTTCTACTGCATTTTATTTTTTTTGCTAATTTACCTTCTACACTATTTTTCCACGAATGAAGATTGAATTCATTTGCAAGTCTTCTCCTTCTAACTTTTTTAAAAAAGGGGTCATTGAAATCATAGACTCGTCCCCTCAGTGGTTGTTCCTTTGTTTGTTCTTCTGCATCTTCTACTGTACCTTCCTGTTCCTTCAATTCCTCTTCTTCCAATTCCCCTTTATGTGCTACTTCATACGCATCTACCTCAGCTTCTTCGTCCGCATCTACATCCGCATCTACATCCGCATCTACATCCGCTTCTACATCCGCTTCTGCATCCGCTTCTACATCTGCATCTCCATTTTTTGTTTTCTTTTCATCCAGGTCGCCATCAAACTCTGATAACGAATAGACGTTAAACTGTGTCGTTTTGTTATTTCTCTTGTTCATAATTTTAAACGTATTTTTTTGTAAAAACTTTTTTCTACTTAATTTTTTTAAAATTTCTTTTATAAATTTTTCTGACATATTTGTCTTTTGAATTAAATATTCTTCTGTAAAAAATAATTTAATGTGTATATCATTAATATTTTTATTATATGTTATTTTTTCTATTTCCCTTTCTTGATATGCTTTTAAAAAATTCAAATTATAAAAAATGTTCTCTTTCGATATTTTCTTATTTAATTTATTCATTGTTATCACTCTCTTATGATAAACATTGTTTTTGGAGTTATTAGAATTCACTCTATCAAATGAGTTATCATTTATTACATGCGCATTTGAAATGTACCCTCTGTTCGTTTTTGCTCCCCCTACTTCTGTAACCCCTACTTCTGTAACCGCTACTTCTGTAACCCCTCCTTCTTCTTTTACCATGGTATGCATTTCTTCTCCTTCATTACTTATTTTTACGTTACTAACACCTCTTACTCTGTCATGAACCTTATCACCCTTTCCACTCGACTGTCCTGCATTTGAAATATATTCTTCTATTTTCGCATTTTCCATTAGATCCTTTTTTTTTTCTTTATTTCCCCCATCTTCTTCTTCCTGCTCACAGTTTAAGCAGTCAACACTGCTAACATCTTTGCTAACAACTTTGTTCTCATCCTCACTCTCGTTCTCGTTGCAGCAGTGGGTTCTTCGCTCGTGTACATAGCTGATGATGCTACTGCTTCTGCTCATACGTTTATCATATTTTTTATCACATGCTGCTGCCACATCCGCTCCTCTAGTAGTAGCCTCCCCCCAATTGACTTTTATACCATCCCTAAACCCTAGTGCCGCCCCTTCCTTTTTATGTATATCCCTTCTGATATTTCTTTTCCTTTTGGATATAGAAAAATCTTTCGAGTTTTTGATTATATGGAAATCGTACAAAATAATATTCTCATTAACAATAATATGAATGGTCTTATTCTCGTTAAGTTTATAATTGGACGAAATGAACATGTATTCATAATTGTAAATATTACTATTTGTCTTCAGGTTATTGTAAAATAAATTATTTTTATAAATATCAATAGTATGTGTTTCTAATTTATTTAAAAATAAAAATAATAATCCTTCTGACAATTTAACTGTGAATATGTAATCATTGATATTCAAATCTATATAGCATAATTCATATAAAAAAATTAAATATTTATCTCTATTTTTTTTTTGATATATATTATTAATTATATTAAAATAAGTATGTACATAGTCAGGTAAAAGATGCTTTATCATTTGATTATTATCTTTTAAATTTTCAAATTTCCAGTATTCTAAATTTAACACAGTGAATGATATTTGAATTCCGTTTCTTGTCAATTCTTCTCTTATTAAGGAGTTATAGCATGTGCTACCAAAACCATTACTTCTGAATGTGCTTAATATTCCATCCTGTATTCCATCGTAATGATCTAGCTCATTTACCTCACTCATTTGAACAGTTCCCTTTCCTATGCATGCACAGTTTGCTACCTCATTTTTTTCACTCTCTCTATTATGCGATACTTCACTGGAATAGATACCTCTCTCCACCAATTTCATATCATCTAAACGTGGAAATACAGATTCATCATTTTTCTTTTTGTTTGCAATAATTTCGTAGTTTTCACCATCTGCTCTCCCCTCATTTGATTCTTTTATTTTTATATATTTGTTTATATAAGGAAGATTCAAATTGTAGTTAAGGAGCATGTCCTCTACCATATTCTTCAGTCTCGTAAGGACAGAAAAGCTAAAATAATTTTGTAAATATTCAATAATAAATAAATTTCTTTTTAAAATGTAAACATCCTTCATGTTATTTTGCATAAATCTGTCTTCATCATCATCACTACTTAAATAATCTTCCGTAAAAAAAAAAAATAAATTATTTTCATGCTGCTCAAAAGGGGGTAATAATTTGTCATTAGCATCTCTCACCATGTTAGTACAATTTAAATTATTCTTCAATTTGTTTTTTATGTTACTGTTAGTTCTCCTTTTTTGACGATTACTCTGTTGATGATCATTTTTTTTTTTTTTTTTTTTTTTTCATTACGCGATTTGGGTTTATCCTCTTTGTCCGACTTACTTCCATTACATGCATGCATAAATGTGTTAGTCTCTGCGTTTTCTCTTTTGGTACGCACACTTGTCAGTTGTTCATCAATTTCTTCCTTTTTAAACTGCCCCTCCTCCATCTCTCTCTTGACAATTACCTTACCATAATTTGTGTCTATCCCCCCAGCACCCGCATTCCTGCTAATGCTGCTTCCACTTCTACTACCATTTCTACTGTTACTGTTAATATTATCGTTATTGTCATTATCGATACTGTTGTTATTATTACCGCTGCGATTCTCCCCTTTCGCAATTTCGATTGAGCAGTCTGCATCAAAAGGGGCGTTTTCCCACTCGATACACAAACAGTTACGCTCCCCACTTTTTCCTCTTTCGTTCAAGTTATTTACGCGTTTATGACCACCACAAGTGCAGCAAACTGTGCCAGTACAGCCAATACCGCTATTCGGAGCACTAGTCCGGTAGTCAAAAAACTTAATGAAACTACCTGGTTTTACTTTTCTATTCCTGAGCACTTTGTAGCTATCGTAACTGCTAAACTTATTGCAGAATATATAATTGTAGTAAAAATAATCATAAATTAATATGGTCTCAAAATGTTTATCTTTGCCTTTTTTATATTTTTTTCTAATGTACTTCTCAAAATAATACGTGTTCAGGTAAAAATACGAATTTATATATGTATCACAAATATATTTGTAATATTTATATAAAAATATATCTAGGCCTCCCAATATACTAATATATAAGGGTATAAGGTATATTAAATCTGTTTTACTATTTACTCTCTTTTCCTTGTCTTTGAATTTCATTTCTTTTCTTTTACTTTTTTTATTAAATTCATGATATGATTTATATTTGATAAAGCAAAAAGAGCTGTCATAATTAAAATATAAAAAATTTTCATATCTTTCCTTTCTATATGCACTTTCAATACTATGACTTTTATTTTCTATAGGTATAATATTATACGAGTTCTCACGTGTTTCATCATAACTCTTCATATCTTCATTTATTTTTGTGCTTCTTATATCAGTTGTACTTAACAAGGATAACAACTTAAATGAGTTTTCCATAGTAAGATCCTTTATATGGAAGCAAATTTTCCCCCTCTCATTTTCGTCATTACTAGTACTATTACTTACGGATGAAGTAGAAGAATAACTATAACATACACTACTGCTACTATCATTATTATTGTAATCATCATCATTACAATACAATTTACTACTATAATTTAGAGAATCTTGTTTTTCATCTTTTCCTTTCGTACTTATTTCATAATTCTTGTACATTTCGTCTACATAATGAAAGAATTCATCAGAGCTGTAATCAATAATTTCATAATTTTGTTTATCCTTTTTAATTATTTTTTTTCTTTTACTTTCAGTTTTTTCCTTATTCACATTTTCTCTGTTATAAAAGGAGTTAGACAAACTTATAGTATCACTTCCCATGGCACCACATAACTGATGCCTGGGTAAAAAGTTAGACGTTCGTCCTTCTCTCCCCGCTGTGTATATCTTTCCTCTTGCCGTTTCCCTTCTCCTTGCTACTTCTCCCCCTCTTGCCGCTTCTCCTCCTCTTGCCGCTTCTCCCCCTCTTGCTACTTCCCCTCCTCTTGCTACTTCCCCTCCTCTTGCTACTTCCCCTCCTCTTACTTTCTGGCCCCACTGGTCATACGTACGCAAAATATGGTCATAAGAATTCCCATCCTCATCACTATTCGCACTTTCGCTCCTCTCGTTAATTTCATTTATCCTTCTATTGCTCTTATTCGAAGTATTGACCAAATGATGCTCACAATTGTTAGTAGCAACTGACATACATGTGCCTTTTTTTCTTCCTTTCATTTTGTTTTTCTCACAACATAAAGTACCTACTCCTACACTGTCAGAAGGAAGACAAGTAGATTCCCTCTCTTTTTCGTATGATCGATAATTTCTACCTCGGATATGCTTAATTTTTATTAAACTTTCATTATTTGAGCTGTAGTTATCATCACTGGAGCATATGCTTTTACATTGTAGAAACATTTTTTTAATTAATTCTGGATTAACATTTGAAAATTTTACTCTTTTAAAAGCTCCTTGTTTTGTATTCTTCTTCACTACAGAAGAGTCATACGTCCTTATGCAGTGTGAGTCAACATGATTTGCTACCTGATCATTGCGCGCCGATCGCATCAACAATTCCGAATAGGTGGTACCATGAAAACGATCACTAGGGAGGTACCCCAGTCGCTCAGTTGAAAAGAGATGTTCCCTTTGACCCTTCCATGAAATACCAAAGTTGTTTAAGTTGTTCATACTGGAATGAATTACATCTCTAACCCCTCCAGTAGCAGTAACGTCGATATGTCGATCTGTTAAGGATTGACTCTTCTTCTCCCCTTCGCAGTAACATACTATTTGGTTCAGAATATGAAGAATAATTTTTTTGTCGTTAAAATATTTATATAAATATCTCTTTAAAAACATTTTGTTGTCAACTTTTGTGTCTTGATATATGAATAAGAACAATTTATTAAAAACATGAAAATGAAAATTCTGGAAATTTTGAGAATATTTCAAAAGTAATTTAAATAATTTTTCTATTTTTTTATTTCTTATTTTTATTATTCTTGTAATTTTTACTAAATTAAAAATAAGATTGGTCATTCTTTCTCCATCTATAGAATCTCTTCTCCCTTTATGGTTATATAATTTTTCAATTAATAAATAATACAAATTTTTATATATGACCAAGTCAGAATTTTTTTTTTTTTTATTCTCAAAATTTAGTAGATAAATTAAATGATACATAAACTTTATATCTTCTAATCCCTTTTTACAATTTTTAAAATTTGTTAACGCATCAACAATACAATGTCTTTTCATTTCCAACATTTCTATCAAATCTACCCTTAGGATATCCAAAGCAAGTTTGATTCTGCTAGTTACATCTTCCTCATGGTCATTCTCCTCGGGATAGTCCTCATGTTCATCATAATAGTCATCTTCTCCATAGTAATCATGCACATAATCATCCCTATGGTTTTCATCGAAACTACGGAATGTTGGAGTTGTCATCCTTTTTCTCTTCTTTTCTACTAGATGGTAATTCCATAAACAACACCATCCTCCTTTGTGGTACCCGGAGGAATACGGAAAATGATATTTTGAAAAAATGTGCTTCCATTTTTTGGTCATTAGATTTTCTTCAATATTATAAATACTCATGTTTGCATATTCGAAAAGGAGAGTTTGATTATCACTTGAATTTGAAGAAGAAGCATCATTTCTGTTATCCTGTTCTGGATAGATATCATCATTATGATTATCATTATCATAAACGAACAAGTAGTTCTTTCCTTTATTCTCTTCTACAAGTTTGTAGTTATTCAAGAAGGAAAAGTTGTAGTCCAAATAGTTATCCAGGAAAGCAGCAAAGTTTAAGGTGAAATTTGATCTGTCGTTTTTTGGATCACTATATTCCCTATTCTTCTTTTTCCCTTTCACTTTACTCTTCCCTTGGCTTTTTGTTAAGTTCAAATTTACGAATATCCTGTCTACTTGTGAACTCAAATCATTTTTATTTTTCTTGTCCATCAACAACAGATAGTTACTTCTTTTACTAAACGTATTTTTAAGGTATATATAGCTAATTTTTTTTTTTTTTTTTTTTTTTTTCTTCTCCCTCTACCTTTTTACTATCACCTTCCCCATTGCTCATATTGGTGGTAGTAGCACCATCATTACTCATATCATCCTTTTTTTTTCTTTTTTTTTTTCTCCTTTTAGATACTATATCATTGATATTGTTGAAAATGGTATATTCTCCATAATGAGTCAAGTTAACAAAGAGACCATTTCTCAAACCAAATAATACGTCTAAATAGGAATAAAAAAATAAAAAGAAGCATAGTAACAAATTAGGTAAAGAATGTATATTATTTGAACAAATAAATTTATCATAAATTTCTATAATTTTTTCTTCATATATCTTTTTAATAATATCTTTAATTATATGATGCAAATTAAAATTTTTAAATATATCAGCAATTACACATAAATGAATGTATTTTAAAGGTATATTATTTGAAATGTTCAAACTGTTAAAGATGTCTATTAGTTCTTTTCTTTTCTTTTTTCCCACAGCCTTCTTCTCTTCCTTAGTTTTATGTGCATCATCATATATGTTTTTGTGCTTTCCCTCTCCACAATTCGCAGTAGGACGAACATAAGTGCTGTCATTTTTGCAATTTTCGGAATTGTTACTTCGATCGATAAGGCTACTTCTATCCCTACCTCTGTCTCTACTTCTATCCCTACTTCTGTCTCTACTTCTATCCCTACCTCTGTCTCTACCTCTATCCCTACCACTTTCTCTACTTCTATCCCTACCACTATGCCTATAGCTATAATTATGTTTTTCTTCCTCATTGTTCTCCCTTCTGGGGGCACTGCTGCAATTTCCTCTAACTATAACACTCCCTTGGTCCTTCACGTTTGATTTCTTTCCACTTGAACCATTTGAGTAAATGCGATAATTCGTACAACATCCCCTACAACTACTACCATCATAAATATCCTTATCACTGCTCTTACTTGTAACAATAGTAATACTATGCTCAATGTTTTTATGATGCCCCGCCTTTATATCATCTCTCTTCGTTTTTAAAGACCATTCATTAGTACTAGCACTACAATGCGCTTGCTTGTTCATATCACAATCCTTTTTTATACATAATATAGGGTTTCCATATACATAATTAAGTATAGAATTTTTGTAGGTATATTCACATCTATTTCTATTAATATAATGACAGAATATGAAGTTCCTATTTAGTTTTAAAATATCATACAATGAGGACGTACTTGTCGTCATGGTACAATCGAAGGTATTAAAAATATATGGAAATACATATTTGTTGTCATCTACAAATTTAATAATAGTTTTTTTGACTCTCTTTATAATATTTATATTATCATTATTATAATAAGCTGTCATTAAACCTTCATCACATTCATATTTTCTTTTTCTGTTTGTTTTTCTCTTTTTGTCTGCTGTTATAAAGAATTTCATATTATCGTACTTTTTTAAACTTGTCTCTTCAACAATTTCGTAGAAGCTTGTCAGTTGTCCTAAGCAGATCTCTCCGCCCACTCCGTCTTTGTGCACTCCCCTATTTTCCCCCTCACTTTTTGCTGCCCTTCTTGTTCCATTCTTTGAAGTATCTGTCTTTGTTTTGTTTTCACAGTTAAGAACTTTTTTTCTTTTCTTTCTAATTATTTTTTGCAAAAAATCTTTCAAAGCCTTTTTGTCTTTGCAGTGCGATAGATTATACAGCCCATCGCCATCACCCCAGTTCATGCGGTTATAACCGCCGCTGTAAGCACTGCCCACATTGATGCTGCAATTGCTGGTGCCGCTTACGTCCTCCCCTGCGCTGCTGAACAAGACGATGTATTTGAGAAAGAAGATGAGTTCCTCCGATATATTAAAATAATTGAGGCCAAATTTTTCTAAAAATTTTTTTTTTTTCATGTCAAATAAGAAAAATTTTTCAATATCACGCTCATTTAAGTCGTTAGAAGAGATATTACGTATGGTGCTTTTTTTAATTTCTTTTTTTCGACAATATTTTCCGTATTTTAAAATTAAACTAAATAAAATTTTAAATATAAACAAGTCATTACAATTCTGTTCTCCTAACAGGTTTAGCAACATAGGAATGGATTTACCAACTCTACCAATTTTCAAATGTATATTACTACTCACGAAATTTACATTTTTAATAATAAACTGTATAATGTCATTTTTAATAAAAAACTTTAATTTTTTTATGTACATGTAGTCATTATAATATTTTCTATTCTCCGCACTTTTTGTACTTAACCAATCAATAATGTTATTATCCTCGTTGTTAAAGTTATCGTAGCTTGATAATGCAAATAGTTCGTACAGCAGATCCTCGTTTTCTATACTTCCATTTTCGGTCTGTTCAACATTTGTATCAATAACAGTACTCCTGTTGGAAGTAGTATATGCAGTTGTAGCCTCTGTTGCTCCTGTAGTCGCGATGGTACTTCCATCTCCTTCTGTGTCGAGGGAGAAGTAATTATTTGAGAGGGCAAAAAAATACTCGAACAATACAATAATATCATCAAAATATTTTTTCAAATATGTATATAAATACTCCTTTAAAATGTTTAGATCATACGCTAAATAATTTATTTTTCTTCTCTTTTCTTTATAATACCTTTTTGAATTCAAAAAGAAATTCTCATATATCTTTTTCTTCTTTTCTACTACTCTTCTGTCTATTGTACATTTGCACTTCATACACACACTCTCCTCTTTATCACTTCGTCTTGGAGAGAAACAGTACCCTGAATATCCTCTTAATTTGCAAATCGTCGTTCCTTTAGTGTTCATTCCAAATGATGAAGTATCATCCCCACTTCTTAGCAAGCCGAACGAGGTACTTTGACTTGGGCGGTTGCTATTAATTGTACTGCACCTTCTGTTATGCTTATCACAAGAAATGTTTAGGGTGTTCACATTGCTGCTTGTATGCTCATTTCCAATATATAACCTTCCTTGTGTTTCCCACGAATCACTATCATTAAAATAATTGTTTCTATTTGTTCGAAAAATATTCCTTTCATAAGGAAAAATAAAATGGATGTCCTCTTTCAATGATTCTATTTTTTGATTCATGGCATTTACAACATCTCGCTTCTCTGAATTTTCAGATGGAATACAATGACATATATTTGCATAGAACTGATTCAAATATTCGTTTATGTTGCTCAACATATTAATCATATTATTCGTAATAGTCTTATCCTGATTTTTAATAATTGCTAATAAATCTACAACTGTTTTGTGGTATTTTTCATAATTTTTTAATTCCCCTTCCTTCTTCCCACGCGTCTTATGCACCTTCTGCTCCTCCATCCGATGCTTCCTCTTCGGTACTCCACTACGTTCTTTAATTTTCGCAACTACCTTTTTATAAATCTCGTTTTTCCTTCTTACAATTTCGGATATTTTACTTTTTATTTTTATTATATTTAATGTTTTTATAAAAAAGTTTCTATAAAAAATATGAAAGAAATTACCTCCATTTTTATTAAAAATGGAATTTTTTTTTTTTTTTTTTTTTCCAGCTAAATTGAAGTATACATTATGTATTAATTTGAAATAAGAATATACACGTTTCCTCAGATATCTTAAATACTTCACTCTACTCTTTTTTGCTAACAATTTTCTGTTTATATTTATAAAAGGGGAATATGCTCCTTCGGTGTGCAGCTTACCGCGACCATTGTCACGGTTACTGCTGCTACTACTACTACAACTGCTAATTCCATTAGCACCACTGCAAATTCTACCATTTACACATTCATGACTGGACTCTTGTAATGATGATGATGATAATAATAATAATAATGTTCCTCCAAGAAGACCATAAGCACTAGTAGAAGCCTTATATTTTAGAATTGATCTTTTTTTATTAACACCCCCGGGGATTTTTAGCCCCCTTTTTTTACTCCTCGACTTATACATCCTATCTATATCTGCATGCATAATTTTTTTTGTGAAAAATTCAAATGAATAAAAGTTTAAAGAATATAAAAGAAAATTTTTTTTTAGAATAGTTATATATTTTACATTAACAGGTTCGTTAGCATCAATTTCCTTCATCTTTTTATTATACTTACTATAGACACGAAATAAATAATTAAGAATAGGCTTATTGTTCACGCGTATATTTTTTCTATTTGTGTATTTAATTAATATTTTTATTTCTTTTAGTATTTCCTTGTATTTCTCTATTTTCAAATAATTAATACTAGTCTTTTTTCTACCATTCTTCCCTTCTTCATAATGAGCACTTTTCATTAATAATTTTAATAAAAAAAAAACTACTACATCCAGCTTCTTCTCTGTATTGCAAAAATTGCCAAAATATGCATTCACAGTGTTAAGAAAATTAAAATTATTCCTTTCTGGATAGTCGCAATGGTTATCATAGCTGTTAGGAGGGGACTCCCACACATAGTTAGTATTAGCCATTATGCAGCATGCTCGGTTGTTACCTCTACTTCGATTGCACTTGTTTCTGCTTCTACGACTACGTCTACTTCCGCTCCCATTTATTCCGTAGTTGTACGTGTAATAAAAATTAGAGGCATGCACCCTAGAACAACTGGAATGCTCCCTAGGAATGTTGCTACCTCTTATCACCGAATTGCTTAGCTTTAACAAAGTGCCATTCTGACTGTCCAACTTGTTACACCTTTTTTCACAAGTGCAATTATTTTGCGTAAAATTATTATAATTATTTGCATTTGTTTCAAAATTATCCTTATTTTTAAGTCTACTTATATGTGTTGGCATAGGGGAACTGTGAGTGTTCATTTTTTGTTGTTCTTTAAACAAACGTTCATTCAATTTTTCATATAAAAAAAAAATGTGAATAGAATACAAATCTAAGTTTTCATAAAGTATTGAAATTATTTCTACCGAAAAACTTAATAAAAGATAGAAACAAATTATTGATTTTAAAAATATATGATCATAATAACTTAAATATATTTGAACCTCATTAACGTTGTAATTTTTCATAGTATTGTTGAATAAATCTTTTATTAAAAATTCTTTGTCTATTTTCCCTTTTTCCATATTGCGCATATTATTACTATTCACAATTTGGTTTTCATCTGCTTCACTCTTTTTTGTTATTTCGCTAGTTTTCATATCCTTTTTAGTCTTATTCTTTTTAATTATTTGAATATAATCATAAATAGATTCATCATAAGTTTTATTGCATCTTCTAGCTATATTTCCACTTGTCTTTTTAGTTGTGTAATTATTATACTCAAATTCGGTTATATGCTGCACATTTATCATGTCCCAAAATTTTTTTACCTGAACATTTTTAAAATACTCTTCAATTTTACTTCTTATTATGTTAATTAAATATAAATCTGTTATTTCATCGTCATATAATTCTGCACTGTACATAATATCTTCCGATAAGAAATCCTCGTCAATACTCAGGTCACTGCTGTGGTCATCGCTATCGCCAACACTATCGCCAACATTATCGCCAACACTATCGCCAACATTATCGCCAACACTATCGCCAACATTATCGCCAACACTATCGCCAACACTATCGCCAATACTATCGCCAACACTATCGCCAACATTATCTTTGTCATTGTCGTAACCCCTATCATGATCATAATCATGTATGTTACTTCCCTCTCTGTATGTACTTCTTACCAAGTCATTGTACTTTCCCTTTCTAGCATATTTTAATTCTCTATCAAAAGAGTAAACGTATTTTTCCTTTGAAAGAAAAAAAATGCTTTTAAATGAATAACAATTTTTGCTATTAAAAATTGTACGTATTAAAGTGTTAACACACTCGTTCACGCTATATCTACTATTCTCTTCACAAAACAAATTCTCTTTTTTCAAATAACCTCTATCGGTATTTTTATGATGTAATAAATATTTTTTTATTTTATATTTTTTCTTATTACTATTATAAATGCTTATTGCATATTTTGTCCTTTTACACCATATATTTAAAATTGTGGGCAAATAATAATTTACCGTTTTTTCCTGTTTCCCTTTTTTTTTACAAGTGTGTGCAAAACTTTGTGCCGCATTTTTTTCCCTTGCTTGTTCAGAATTTTTTTTATTTTTTCCATTTAATCCATTTCCCTTTTTTTCGTTATATATACGATCCTTACGTTCATTACGATCCTTGTTGTCTTTTAAAATGCAATTTTCACAAATAGTGTCAATGCTATTCATGCAGAAATGAAAAGGATAAATAATTTTGTTAAATGATAAATAAAAATTCTTTATATTTTTACTAATATTTTTCAAATGAAAAAATAAATTATAAACAAAAAAATCTATTATCAGAACAATATTTTTACTGTTTATATATTTTATACATTCATGTTTTATATATGGCAAGTTTTTATCATCTATACCAACAAAGTTTTCAATGTTATCTGAGTATAACTCATAATCAAATATTAATTTATTTTGTAAACTTTTTTTTTGCCATTTTGCTCTATCTTCATAACTGTCAGCATAAGTGCTGGGACAGCCATTGTTGTTTTCTCTATTTAGATCATTGTTATAATGGTTTAAAAGGGATGAGGCTTCATTGCATTTAGATTTCACTGTGTTGTAGCATAACCTTGTTCTACTACGGAAATCATAATCAGTGCTGTTAACATGTTGAAAAAAGAAAATTAAATTAAGAAAAATTAAGAAAGGGCGTTACTATTTGTGTTATATATATATATATATATATATATATATATATGTGCATACGTGTGTATAAGAGCGTATATATAAGAACATATATGTGTACATGTGTGTGCTTATATATACACATATATGTGGTAAATAATATTACTTCATCGCCAAATATTAATCTTTTCCGTTTGAAAGTTGTTTTTATGACAAAATACATATGCTTTATTTTTTTGACTTAAAATTTTTTTAAAAAATATCTAAAAGTTCCTGTTACATTTGTGTGTTTGTATTATTTTGTTTTATTTTTAGTGCTCTATTCCTCTGAAATTTTTTTTCTTTTTTCAGATATCAATTAAAAAAAAAAAAATATTATAGATATTATAGTCTTGTTTTGTTTTATTATATTTTAGTTTACATCGTTTTATGCAAGCTTTAAATTTGGAGCTGCGTTAATTTTCCAGTGATTTTCAAAAATGAAATGTGTAAAAAAAAAGCTTCACAAATATACATATATATATATATATATTTATATATATACATACATGCTTTATCACAAGAATTTTCTTTTGATATAGTTACAAAAAAAAAAAAATAAATAAGTGTATATTAAATACATGTGCATATGCATATAAATATAATATATGTATAATAATATATATATTACAAAGACCAAAAAAGAGAAATTTTTTTTAAGAATTTTTCTTTTTTTTCTTGTGCATAAGATATTTTTTGCACTTCTCCAAAACAAGTGTGTTCCATCAAATTAAAAAAAGTGGAAATTATAAAAAAATATTTCCAACAATAAGGTCGTAATTTTAATTTCGTATATCAAATTCCTGCTGATTGATCTTGTTCACTTAAAAGGATTAGTGCCAAGGTACACGCATATATAAGTATATATAAATTAAAATACATATATATATATATATATATGAACATTTTATATGCACATATTGTATGTATTTTTTGTACGTATATTTCTCGTCAGTTCAAATAACCTATTGTCGATATGCTCCTTTAATTTTTTTCGTCATTTTTACAAGTTCATATACCAAAATTAAAGAGTAATAAAGCACGGAAAGTAAAAATTTACATTTTCTAAATCAATGTTAAGTGAAATAAAAATTTTGTCTGTCGGTGTTATTTACATATTATAAAATGTCTAAGAAAATAACAACTATTACTATATTATTTAAATTTCATTTTTTTTTTTTATTGTAACATTATGGAAATTCAAAGATTGAAGGTATCTACAAAAATATGCATATAATTATTATTGAATGAAAAAATTGTGAACTGTCAATCATAAAAATTTTCATTTTACTTAAGGGGGAGTATAACATAGTGGTCGACAATTATAAATTAAAACATACAGGTAAAAGAGTAAAATGAGTAAAAATAAATACTTAAAAAAAAATATGTAGGTCAATAAATAAACAGGTAAGTAAATAATTAATTAAAATTGTGTGCAGTAGAGTAACGAACAATTGCCTTGAAGAACATATCTTCATTATATGACAATAATTCGGGTATTACTTTTTTCTTTTGAAAAAATTTGTTCTTGTATGTCCTTCGTTCAAATAGGAAAGGGACAGTATCAAGTTTAAAATTGTTCAATGAAAACTGAGTCTCCTAAGTTTATTACATGCTTGTACAATTGTATAATTTTTATTCCTTCTTACAAAATATATAAATATATACAAAAAAATATGACTAGTTCAGAAAAAAAAAAATAGCGAAAATAGTAAAGATAGTAAAAATAGCAAAAATAGTAAAGATAGTAAAAATAGTAAAGATAGTAAAAATAGCAAAAATAGTAAAGATAGTAAAAAAAGCAAAAATAGTAAAAACAATAAAAATAACATATATTTTGTAGCTATATATTTGGTTATTTTTCTGACATGTGCATATAAAATACATTTCCTTATTGCCTGTTCAGAATAATTACGTAAACATAAACATAAACATATATGTACATATATATATTACACTATTATTGCCACAATTTAAACTTTTTATAAGTACCTTTTCTTCATTTATAAACTCAGCACATAAATTCCTATTGACATATGAGTACGATGATGCATTATAATTATTTGGGTGTGTTTGTTTATTTTATTTATTTTTTTTTTTTTTTTGTTAGAGCGTAGAAGTTATCATTTTGACAATTTTTGGTAAAATTTTTTTTTTTTTTATTTTTAAATAGTGCAACATCCTATTGATAGACAAAGATTTTGTTTTCAATATTTTAGTTAAGAACTGCGCATTGATATTTTTCTGCATATACAAAAATATGATACGCAAACACATAAATGCGTAGTTAAGTACATATATGTAAATATTTACATATATTATATATATATATATATATATATATATATATATATATATATATGTATATGTAAATACATAGATATGAAAAGGATTAATTTTCCACACAGAATAACTTAAAATTAAAAAGACATGAAAATAATTTGTTATTTTTCCTTCCTTCATCAATAAAGGAAATTACTATTGTGACTAGGTTATTTTACAAAAACGTCGAAAATTTTATACGTGACACCGTACACATTATTGAATATTATGAATTAATAGGAAAAAGGTTAACCACTTTATATGTATAAGTAAAACTAGAGAACAAGTGAAAAATAGTCCTTTTTCTATAGAATGTTATGTGCCTTTATATAAATACTCTTCATTGTGTTTAAAGTTTACATATATATGAGCATATAAATTTATATATTCACATGCACATACGAATACGAATACGAATACAAATACAAATACGAATACGAATACGAATACAAATACAAATACGAATACGAATACAAATACAATTACAAATACACATATACATACACACATGCACACTAACACGTATACATGAATGCACAACTAAATGTGTACTATATATGTACCTGTGTAAACCCATACTTTTTTTAATTTTTCTCATAACAAATTATGTAAAAAAAATGCGCAATGCGTAATGTGGAGGGAGTTATAGGTCCATTTTATAACGTACTAATAAACATTTCATGTATATTTTTAACGATTGACGAATAATAGAAAAAAAAGTATACATGTAGGTTTTTTTCTCATATATTTTTTTATTTTAACTTATTTGAATGCATTTTAGTTTATTTGAATGCATTTTAGTTTATTTGAATGCATTTTAGTTTATTTGAATGCATTTTAGTTTAATTGAATGTATTTTAGTTTATTTGAATGCATTTTAATTTATTATAATGAATTATTATTATTATTATTATTTTTTTTTTTTTTTTTTTTTTTGTACATTTCTTTTTGCCACTTTTAAAAATATTGAAACGAAATGAAATAATTTAAATGACATGTATGTAGATGTAATAAATACGTGTATATAGCACAAGCAGGTGTATTGTCTTTATAAGCATTTTCTCATATTAAGCGAAAACGATAATGATAGAGTCATTTTTAGAGCGCTTGTAGTGCTGTATATATATATATATATATATATATATATATATATATATATATATGTAAGTTGACATGTATGTACGCATGTTTGGATGTGTGTACATATGTATGTACTACTCGCATGTATGCATATGAATACACATAGAAAGGGAAAAAAATTGCGACGGAAAGATGAACTACGCAAATAACAGCAATGGTTTACTGAATAATAACGAGAGTAGTGAAGTTAATTCCTTTTTGAGCAATTATGAAAATTTAAATATTTCAAAGAACAGCACTGCCGAAGAAATAGCAGAGAAGTATTTAAGAAGCAAATTAAGTTTTGATTATAAACATATTAATAAGGTAAATTATAATATTAACAGCACAGGCAATTATTGCGAAAACAGTAATAACTATAATAACAGTAATATCAGTCATAACAGTAGTAACAATCATAACAACCATAAAAGTAATAGCTATAGTAAGTATAATATGGATATGCCATCGGACCACAAAAATTTAAATAATAGTGCTCATAATAAAAATGATGACAAATTAAACTATTTGAATAATATCACAAATAATAATTATTCAAGTTATGAACGAAATGGGAATTTTCCCTATGATAATAACAACATAAATAAGGTATCAAAATTTTCTAATTTAGTTAACAATAATGTTCATTTAAATTATTCTAACGATAAAAATGATGAGAAAAAGGAATATACAAATTTAATTCTGAACACTGGTCATGTTAATTATTTAGCCACTACTTCTACTTCTACTGGTCTAACAGAATTTAGTCAAATGAATAAATTTAAAGAGCAGCAAACGAATAATATCTATGAGAACAATCATTTTTTCAAATATAATGATAAAAAAAGTAAATTAAATTATCACCACATGGGAGTCTTGGAAAAGGAAAATTTGAAAAATATTGATGAGTTAATGAGCGGATATGATGATGATAGAAATCATGATGAACATAACAACAGAAGAAGTAGAGGAAGAAGTAGAGGCAGAAGTAGCAGTAGGGATACTTTAAAATACAAACATAGCACAAGCAAACCCCATATAGAGAATGAAAAAGGAAGGAGCGAAATATCGGAAAAGGAAAATTTTATTACATCTTTGGCTAAAAAAAGAGAGTTGTTGTCTGGTCACACATATTATACTGATCAGAATAAATACAAACATGAGTATAATAATAGCAGGATAAGTAAATGTTATACGGAGAATTCCAAATTTAATAATAAAAAAAAAAATTTAATGCAAAGGAATAAAGACTATGTGCAATACTTAAGTAACAGAAATAGCATTTTGAAAAATGAATTGTCAATAAAGAAAGATTTAATGAAAAAAATAAGCGTGCCTGCAAAATTTGAATACACACAACATATGAAAAATAAAATAAACAATAAAATGAACATGAATAGAAGTAAGCATCATAGATCCTTCTTTAACTCTTTCTATAAGACTGAGAAGGCGTTATATAGCGACACAGGGTTAATCAACAGTAGCATGAACATATTCAATAGGAATAGCGGAACGCATAATAGCGGAACGCATAACGGCAGCACAAATAGTAACATCCACTTACGAACTTTCGAAAAAGAAAGCACCAAATTAAGTGAAAAGAACGATCCCACTTTCTACTTAGCAAACGGGTTAGCAGCAAATATGAACAACATGGAAAATGCAGATATCCCATTTGACATAAGTTTTCTAAAATCTACCTGTTCCGACTCGAGTAAAATCATTGACTCCCCTTTGAACTACGATAATGATAGGGACAACAACTACGGTAACTACAACGATAACAACGACATCTTAAGTGCAGCAAGCTGTGTTATGAAAAAGATCAAAAACAATACAATGATAATGAACAACATAAATATTCCAAACTGTAATTCAAATAAAGATTCTTTAATTTTTTATAGTGATACAAAAAATAATAAAAATCATATAGGAGACAGTGTAATATATGATGAAAATAATGAAGAAAAAAAAAATAGAGCAGTTGAATATATATCACCTAGTAGTATTAACTATACCCATATAATGAATATTAATAATAATACAAAGCAACATATAGATAAGAAAGATATATTTCTAAGTACTAATAAATCAATTGTGTTAACACAAAATAATGAAAAAGTGAAAGATGACTATCCTTATATGGAAGTGGACAGGGAAGAATGTGCCCCAAATTTAATTCAAAAAAATAATAGAAATATGAGTAACAACATTTCTAATATTAATAATTTATATAGAGAGAAAGAGAAATTAAAAAACTTCTCTAATCCATCTGAATATCATCTTGGTCAGGATGAAAATATGAACGAATACGACGATTTTAGAGGAACAGGCCTACAAAGTGGACAACAAAATGGCACTATACATAGCACCATAAATAGCGCCATAAGTAGTACTATAAATAGCACTCCCAGTAACACAAATAGTGTAAATCTTAGTGTAAATGTAAATATAGCAAAAAGCACACGCACTAATACCAACAACGAAATAAAGAAGGGGGAAAATAATAAATACTTAGATTCTAACTTAACGTATAGCAAGAATAATAATACGCACGAAAAGAATTTCGTCCCTGGTAGAAACTTCGCTTTTAGCAGCGAAAACAGGTGCCCACAAAATAATAGTATGTTCAGTAGTACTTTCACAAGTAACTACAATAGTAACTACAACCACAACAGCAACAGTTTCAGGGAATACTTGGGACACGCGAAAAAAGTAGATGTGAACGAGAATAGAATAGATACATATGATAAAAAGGGGGCCGACATTCTTTCCCTGTACTTTTCAGAAAATAAATTAAACAGCATATTTAACAATAATGTCAAAAAAGGCTTCTCGCGAAACAACAATAATGGAAATAATGGCAATAATAGTAGTTATAGTGGCAATAGGGGTAATGACAGTATGCACAGTACCGCAGAGGGGAGGAAAGGACTTATGGGGAATCAGAATAATAAACTGCGTCTTCAGAGCAAGTTAAAAAAGAGTAATGTAATTAGCACCAGTAGCAGGAGTACTATGCATTATTTTTTGCAAAATGAGTTTTCAAGTACTAATAAGGATAAAAGTAATGTACACGAGTTAAATAATATAAATAATTATGAAGACTATTGTAAGTATATTAGTGAATCGATAAATTACATGCCAATAACAATTAAAAACATGAACATATTACTAGCTCTAGCCTTATATTTTTTAAATTTTACCATTAACAATAATTCGACAAAAAATGAATTCCCAGATGATGTATTAATAAAACTTTTAAACAAATTCTTATTTTGTTTAAATTTAAAAACATGCTTATTAAAAGAAACGAAAATGATGAATACCAATGAGAATAAATATTATTATATACAAATAAAGCATAACGAAAATATACTTAATAATACTACTGTTCATATGAAGAAGGAAAAGAGTGAAATGGAAGCACTCCGAGGAAAAGAAGAAAGAAAAGACGAACTGGTAAGGTGCAAAAAGGAAGGGATTTCCCAAGATACAACTGCATGTCCAGCTAGCTTTTTTACATTTTACAATAAAAGAATAATTAAAAATAGAAAGGAGGAAAGTGACAAGAAAGCGGATAAAGGATTTGAGATGAGTAAAAATTATGTTGGAAATGAAAACACTGGTAATGATAATAATAATTACTATAATAATAGCAACAACAATAATAATAACAACAATAATAATAACAACAACAATAATAATAACAACAACAATAATAATAACAACAACAATAATAATAATGACAATAGCAACAACAATGGCAGCAGTGACAATGGAAGTGGTAACAACAACGGCAGTAGTAGTCACAAGAAAAAATGCTTTTACATGGATGAAAATATGAAAATCATTAGCCTAGTAGAAATATATAAAATAGCTTGGTGTTTGTGTGTGTTAAAAAAAAATTGTTTGTACATTGACTTGTTAAGAATATTGTATAAAGAAATAGAATGTGTGAATATAGAAAAGGAACTAGTGTTTTGTGTTCTTTATATTTTTAAATATTGCAACATCATTGAAGTAGAAGAATGTAAAACAAATTTGAATAATCATATATCGATGAATTTAGAAAATAATAATAATGAAAACTTATGTATGTATTTACATTTATTAAATATTTGCACCTTGCATGATCAGAAATTTTTAACGAATGGTCATAAAAAAAATATTGATAAAATTATTGCATATTTTTACGATCAAATAGAGAATTTAAATATATATGTGTGTACTAATATATTATGTGTTTTGGCAAATTTAAATATAAAAAATCATGAATATCCATATTTTTTTAATAAAATGTTGAATTATTTTAGAAGTAATATCAAGAAAATGAACAAAAGTGTATTGCTTGTTAATATTATGTGGTCGTTATGTATTATCGAGGTGACTTGTTCAGAATTTTTAAAAGATTTAAGTGAATATGTTATAAACATTTTACATTTTATTCCTTTGTCGGAATTTATAACAATATCATGTAGTTTCAGTTGTCAAAAAATGTTGATTATCAAAAATTATTTTGAACATGTCAAAAAGACAAACGAAGTAAAAATACAACATAAATATTTACTCAACCTTCCAAAGGAGTTAGTTGATGAGTATAAAAAATATGAATTTTCAATAAATGAATATTATGAAAAAAAGAAAATTTTTCCTTATTATTTTTACAGAAAACCAATATGTCACTCGATTATTTTTAAAATTTTAGCTTACAATTTTTTGCACTATGAGCAAAAGCAGGAAGCAACTCCTCATCAAGTACTGACAAACCACATCCCTGATGACAATGTCAGCGGCAAAATTAGAAGCAAAATCAGTGGCAATAATAATCGTAATTGTAATTTGTTCTTACCTGACCCGGACAGTGCAAGCAGAAAAACTGGCAGAAGTTTAAGTGTAGAGACCAAAAAGGAAAATACTAACAGTGAAAGGGAAGCAAACATGCACAATTCACGGTTTAACAGTTCAAACATTTCCCGAAACGTTAAGCACAGCAGAGTGATACCTGACGATGAGATGACCTCCTTCTCTTCCTCCTCATCAGTACAAAAGAATGATAGCGGAAGAAGTAGACATAAGAATGGAAATAGTAAACTATTGAGTGAAAAAAATGAGTGTACAATGAAAATTTATGGGGAAAATGGAACCGTAAATAATGACTCCCTTTTCAACATGAACAAGTCAGGTAATATCGCAGCTAGCGATTTAAAAAATAATTTAAACAAAAATAAATATTTCAAAAAGTACAATGAAAAGAAAAAAATAAAAGAATATTACAACGTATGCAATAGAAATAATAACTATGAGTTTGTGTTAAATTCCTGTGAACGAATTTTATTTGCAAATTTGATCGAAGATTGTTGTAATAATTTTGATGCATTAAATTCTCTTCACCTTATTGAACTGTTATATACATTATGTATATTAAATTTAGACAAGAGTAAGATTGTCAAAATTGTAGAGAGGAAAATAGATCAACACATATTTAATGAAAACTATGAAAAATTTCTAAAAAAGAAGAAGTATGTGCATAAGGAGTACTCTCAAGAAGAGATAGAAAATGAAAGGAGTGAAATGATTATTTTAAATTACATATACAACAAGTTTGTTGAGGAACACCTATTGCGTGGTACTGTTACTTCTCGTGCTGCTGCTACAGGTGCTACTACCGCGAGTACTACTATTGCTACTACTACTGCTGCTGTTGCTACTACTTCTACTACTACTGCTACTGACTGTAATAGTAATATTAATAGTGCTATTACCAAAAGCGATGCAGATTATGCCTTTGCCCTCGTTCTTGACAATATACATTTCCGAAAATATATAAATGATGAGCATTATTTGAATGTTATTAAGGCAAATAAGGGACCAGTAGGGGAAAGTAAAGGTGCCTTTTATAAGCTGAAAAATATTTTAAATGCAGCAACTTGCAAGGAAAAGGATCTAGGGAAAGACACAAATGTAAAGGAAAACAGCTGTACTACTGCTCCTGCCACTACAACTACTACCACTGGTACTACTACAACGCTTGAGGATCGTAATACAAAAAAGGACTTAGACAAAGGAGAAAAGAAAAATAGAGAAAAAAATTACAAGAACATTTTAACCATTCGCCAAAACAATGAAGCAACACATATGATAACAAGCACTGATATTAAAAATAATAAATTGAATACAACTAACTTTTCCATTCTAAATGAAGTCGATGATGTGGTGAGTAACTACTATAATAAAAATAATAATAATCCTTATCCTGTTGTCCAAACAGTAACAGATAGTAGTAATAACAACTATATGAATACAAACATACACAATTATTATAATAGTAATAATATTAAGCATAACGAAACATACGATAATGTACTACTACTGCAGCAGGAAAGCCAACAGTATGGTATTACAAATAAAGGAAATAATAAGGAGAGCATCATGATGCATATATATGAAAACAGGAGCGATAGGGAAAAACACACGGACAAAAGCACCTTGAATGAGTTACTATATATGCAAAACAGAGGCAATAATAATAGTAATAATAACAATCATAATAGTGGTAACCATAATAATAATACGTACATCAATAACAACGAAGAGAGAAATACAGATAACTATGCCACCCATGATGAATGTGAGGATAAGAAGCAACTAAATGAATTTAAAAATGACTTAAAAAATACTTATGATATAGCTATTGCATATTATAATAAAAGAACGAAACATACCATTTTGGAAAAAACAAATAAAAACAATGTACTGTTCAAAGGAAGTGAAAGCGAAAAATTTTCGAAGCAAAGAACAGAGGATATTATAAATTCGAAGATTAACAATTTGGAGGTTTGCACCCCTGAGATTTGTAGTCCTGAGATTTATCATAATATCATTACAAAAAGAAATATTCAAAAGATAGTTGATGATCATACACAAGAACAGCAATCCAAACAAAAATTGTCCACAATTAGCTCTTCTTCTTCGTGTGAAAACAAGATAAAATTAAAAAAAATGCATCATTTGGATAAATTTAATTTTTATAAAATTTTTGTATTCTTACTGCAAATTTCTGCTATTTCTTTGTTCTCCTTTGTGATCATATTTATATATACATCGTTCAAATAGCTCCATTTTTAAGCTCTTTAAAAAAAGAAGTAAAGCAAAACAATACAAAGAGGAGGGGGAAAGGAACAGGGGAAGAGAAAAACAGAAAGCAAAATAAATTACAACAACGAGAAATGAAGGGCAAAATTAACTAATTAAAGGCTTCCCCATGTTTCAGTTCCATGTATGTCTTATATGTCCATGTACTGGGATTCCTACAAAAAAAAAAAAAAAAAAAAATGGGAGTACCGTATGTACATGTGCATGTGGGGAATATGAAATTTCACGATACTTTGTTTTTTTAAAAATGGCACCTTCTTAAGTGTAGAACAAAGTGCTAATGTTTTGGTATATAAAAAAAAAAAAAAAAAAAAAAAAAAAAAAAAAAGTGTTCATTTTAGTTTGTGCCCCTGTTTTTCCATTTGTTAAAATTGTGTACCTATACATGCATATACGTACATACACACATATATACACAAGCTAACACAAGCAAAAATTATTATTGGGGGTGCAACTCGTTTTTCGTTATATATAATATACTCACGCACGTACGTTCATACTTACATGCAAACATAAATATAAAAGTATTTCATATACATATACCCGCGTACATACGCTACAAGCGCAAAGCCGTTCGTTGTTATAAAAAGAAAAATCTGTGAAGGTGAAGATAATTAATTATTTCAATTTATTATTTTTTTTTTTTTTTTTTTTTTTGTACTATTTACAGAAATGTATATGAAAGAACATTTAAAACGTACTATCAAATATTTAAAAGAACAAAAAAAAAAAAAAAAAAAAAGAAGATTCTTGTATGTTTCATACATTACGCTATGTATGCTTAGTTTTTTTTTTTTTTTTTTTTTCACTCTACAGTATTTCTTATTTTATTTTTTTTTATTTTTTTTGCTACATGTTCATAAAATACTCTTTATTATTCTATATTTCTATTTTGGAAGCTATGTTTATATGTTTCGTTCCTTACTTATTTATCAGTTAATCTATTTATCTGTTTATTTTTTCCTCCTTTGTTTTTTGAATGCTCGATTGAGTGTTTTAGCGTCATGTAAGGGTGCCATTCGAATGGAGGTAAACATATATTAGTATTTTATTTTTTGGTTTGGGGGGGGGGTTATCGTACTTGCTTTCTCTTCATCTTCTGTGTTCCTTTTTTTTTTTTTTTTTTTTTTTTTTTTTTTTTTTTTTTTTTTTTTTTTTTTTTTTTTTTTTTTTTTTTTTTTTTTCTCTTATTTTCTCTGCTTGATTTGTAGTCCCTAGGAAGAATGTCAAATGCAACTCATTCGCGGGTGCCCCTTGGAACGTTCGTTGAATTCCAAGTGGTGATACTAACAAATGATGAAAATCATTTTTCGAGTGAATTATGTGATAGTACTTGTAAGGGATTAATAAAGATAAGCAATAGATGTATGATTTATTATATTCTTAAAAATATAATTGAACAAAAATTAAAATATATTACTATTGTGGTGAATCAGAAGTACTATGAAGATATGGTTACATATATAAATGATACATTCCCGGATAATTACAAATTTGATGATAAGAAAAATAAAAATAATTATTGCATAGATGTTGAAGCTTGTACAACTAGTGGTAACCACGAAGTGGGATCCATTCAGTCTCTACTCCAGATAAGAAGTAAAATAAAGGTAAAAAGAAAAGAATAAAAGGTACATCATCAAAACGGGATGGAGAGGAAAAATAAAAAAAAAAAATAAAAATAAAATAAAAATAAAATAATAATAATATGAGTAATAATAGTAATAATAATAATAATATGAGTAATAATAGTAATAATAATAATATGAGTAATAATAGTAATGACAATGGTAATAGTAATAATAGTAATGACAATGGTAATAGTAATAATAATATGTGGCAGAACTGCTGTGACGCTGTAACCGTTGAGTGTGATCTACATGCTCAATGCATTTGTCTATGTGTGAGCTCATTTGCGTATTTCTCTTCTTTTCATCCAATCAGTCCGACTTCATAGTAGTCAACTGCGATATCCTGGGCTTCGTCGATTTCCACTCCTTGGCAAGTAAGTCCTTCCCATTTTATTACATCCCCGCAGCTTGTGTTAGCAGTACTATAATGATTATGGTATTGATACCTCCTCTCTGCTTCTCCTTTATTATATTTAATTATTTATATATTTATCCATTTGTTTGTTTATCAATCCGTTCGTTTTTTAATCTACTTTTTTACTTATTTGTTTATTTTATTATGTTTTTTCCCATCCCTCAATGCTACAGACCTTTTTAGAGGGGAGAACGCCATATGCGCTTTATTATTACTGGAAGACAGTGAACCAAATTCTAATAAAAAAAAAAAAGAAATAAAAGATGAATATGCAAACTTAGAAAACAATGTATGGGTTTGTATTGATAAGAATAGTAAAGTGGTTAGCATAAAAGATACATTATCAATGAAACAGAATGGAAAGCTAAAAATTAGCAAAATAAATTTATTATTTCATAAAAAATTTATATTAAAAACAGATTTGATAGACAGTCATGTGTATATATTTAAAAATTACGTACTTGATATAATGGAAAATAAAAAGAATTTCTCGAGCATCAAGGTTTGTAATGCATTAGATTCATATGGTAGCGGAGGTGCCTCAATGCATGCGCATATATATACATACATGCACTTATACATACATGCACTTATACATACATGCATTTATACATACATACACATATGTGCACACATATGTGTGTATATTCCTGATAACACATTCTACATTACTTTTTTTATATCCCTTTAGTATGATCTGATACCCTATCTAGTGAAGATACAAAACACGCGAAGGGCGGCAGGTAAGTATAACATTCAGACGTACATGGGGATGTATTACTACATATATATACTCAAATGTGTGTCTGTACATACGCGCACATATTTACGCATACCCATTTATGCATATGTGTTACCGACTAATATATTCCATTCACTACTTTTGAAAAAATGCAGAGTACTACTTAGAAGCCGAATTTAAATTTAACATGTACAAGAAGTTGATTAATAAATACGAGGAGGGAGAAGATGTTAACAAAGAAGGAAGAAAGGACAAGATCATAGATAACTTGGTTGATAAGGTACTGATAATGAACATAAAAGTGAAAACTAAAATGAACAAAAAAGGAAAAAAACAAATTGGTATCAGTCCAATTTCCATTCTGAGAGTGAGCTCAAACGTACATAAATCACGTGCGTTCATATACGCACACATGTATACACTTGCGTATAATACCTACTCATATATATGATTCCACCATTTATTTTTTCCACATCTCCCTTTCACGCAGCATGAAAATGTCGAGAGCGTTGTTTGCTACGTGCAGCCGAAGACGAATGGGTTTTGCCAGAGGATCAACAGCATACCTAATTTTTTCAAAGCGAACTTACTGGTGCGTAAGAATATATGCAAGTGTATATGGGTGTATGTTTACAAATATATGGATGTCTGTGTACAAATATATGGGCGTCTGTGTACAAATATATGGGAGTCTGTATACATATGTACATGTGTGTGTACGCATATGACGGTGAAAAAACGAAGAAGATTTAACAACTATGCTGTTTTCGATTGCGCAAGAAGTGAAACCCCTTTTGTTTTTGCGTCTAATTTTAATTTTAATTTTAAAAATGAATTTAATTTTAACGTAATTTGTACCTTTGTTAACTCTCACCATTCCCCTTTATCCTTTTCCCTTTTCTCAGTTTTGTGTTTCTAGACACGATCAGCTTAAAAACGTATTGCCGCCATATTGTTTTTTTCTCCTAAGCGACAAGAATCAAGTCGTGAGTGCACAAAAGGGAAACTAAAATATAATATATATATGTATGGGTACATGTACGTACTTATTAAGCATACAACAAGGGAGAATTCATTCCCTCTTTTTTTTTTTTTTTTTTCCATATTTTTGATTTCAGTACAAGGATTGTATAATAAGCAGCCAATTTGAATATGAAGAGAACGTACACTTGAAAAAATCAGTCCTAGGTACAGTTCGTTTGTTCCTCGATTGTTTAGCTTTATTTAATTTTATGTACACATATATATACGTACAGGCATATGCACATGCATATGTACATGCATATGTACATGCATACTTAAGTACGTTCACGTTTGTATGCACATTTTTCTCTGTCCTTGTTGTCTCTTCTTTTGTTATCGTTTTTGTTATTACGGATACTGTGCACTTTTTAACCCTTTTAAATATATAAGTTCAGCTTAATATTTTTTTTTTTTTCCCCGTTTTATTTGTTTTATTTGTTTTATTTGTTATATTTGTTTTATTTGTTATATTTGTTATATTTGTTTTATTTGTTATATTTGTTATATTTGTTTTATTTGTTATATTTGTTTTATTTGTTATATTTGTTTTATTTGTTTTATTTGTTTTATTTGTTTTATTTGTTTTATTTATTTTATTTGCTTTATTTTTATTTTATTTTCCCTCTACTTTCATTTTCCACGTGCACAGGTAAAAATGTGAAGATAAAAAAAAATTCCTCAATGAGCAGGAGTATATGCATGGACAACATAACTATAAATGAGAACTGCACTATCCAGAATTGTATTATTTGCCAAAATGTCGTTATTGAGCATAATTGCAAGGTAATTAAAAAATAAAGAAAAAAAAAAAGGGAATAAATAAAGTAAAATAATTACTCAAAATATGGAGAAAATTTTAATTAAGCGAAAATTTTGTCAAATGCACCCTTTCCAGTAACATACATACATACATATATACATACACACATACATACATACACACATACATACATACACACATACATACATACACACATACATACATACACACATACATACACACATACATACACACATACATACATACACACATACATTCAGAGAACACCATTACTAAACGTTCCTACCCTAAATATCATTGCAAAATTATATTTCATTATATATATGAATTTTACCATCTACAGTTAACTGATTGCATTGTACGAGAAAATAGCATAATTGAGAAAGACAGTATCTTTGAGAAAGAGACACTTCCTTTATTTATTTCATAACTCGGGGATTAATGTATTAATAGTTTAATTCTTCTTATTTTTCTTTCTTTTTTTCCTTTTTTTTTTCCTTTTTTTTTTCCTTTTTTTTTTTTCTTTATTTGTTTTCACTTTTTTTTCCTTCTGTATTTCATTTCATATAATTCGCTATATTTTATTCCCCCTTTTACGAGAATATTCCCCATATGTTTTCATATATTTTTATATTTTTCCTGGCTTATTATCCCCTTTTTTCTTTCTTTTTTTCATTCTTTTTTTATTTCTTATTATCTTTCTTTTTCATTCCCTTGTCCTTCTCCTTCGCCTTCTCCTGCCCTTTATCTTTTTTCTTTTCCTTTTTTATTTTTTCCATTTATATTTCATATGAACTATTTTTTTTTTTATTTATTAGTTCTCCCCATCCCCTTAAGTAATTATACAATAGATATATATACTCATACTTTAACATTTGTCCCCTTCATATAAGAATTTTATTTAAAAATTTTTTTTCTTTTTTATTTTCATTTTCATTTGTTCTATTAAATTATAACTGTCATTGTACACATTCGCCAAAATAAGAAAAATTTGTTGGCTCCTTGTTTTTGGTTCGATCCGATCTTTAAAATAAACGCGGCACAAGAGGGAAAACACATGCCCTATAATTTTGTGTATGTACGTGCGTGTTTACCCACGTATATATGTTCATACATGTATGTATGCATATGTATATACATTTTTTTGCGTACAAAAACGGTTCAATGTACGCGTAAAATAGGCCATTACAAGGCGCAGATACAAGTAAACATAAAAGTGCTTTACATAAAATGAAGAGATATTCGAATTGACGCTTTCATTAGCGAACGAGGAAAATAGTACTGAAATATTATCATATAGTATAAAATATATACAAATATAATAAAGGCTTACACAAATAGGTGCTTTCGTATGTACGTACCTGCGTAAATGCGTAAATACGTTAATACGTAAATACGTACCTTCATAAATATGCTATTACTAAATTAAATGCGTTCTTATATACATATACGTATAAGCACAAACAAAAGCGCATATGTTCACATGTTCGAAAAAAAAAAAAAAAAAAAAAAAAAAAGCATGTATATACATTTTTTTTGTTTTTTATCATGTATTTAAACGAACTGACAAATCTAGCTTTCGTTCATAAAGAGGAGAGGAGTAACGAAACTAAATAATTTTATTATATGTAATAGTAGTCCTTTTTATTTTTTTCCAGCTATTCTTTCGTCGTTTATTTAGTTAAAATTTATTTATTTTTTTTTTTTTATAAAGTTGAATTACAAAATGAAAGTTGAGGAAAATAGAAGGAGGGAAACTAAAAATGAGTCCGAAGTAAGCAAAGGAAGGAGTGGCCTCAAGGGCGAAGAAGATATAGAAAGGTGTTAACAGAATAATAAGTACATGCATATATATGCATATATATATATATATATATATATATGTACGTATGTTTGTATGTACGTATGTTTGTACGTACTTATGTTTGTATGTACGTATGTTTGTATGTACGTATGTTTGTATGTACGTATGTTTGTATGTACGAATGTTTGTATGTACGAATGTTTGTATGTACACATATATGTATGTTTATGCATGTATGCATACATATGTAATGTATGTCCGTATTTTCATATACCTACATATATATGTACGTATTCTTGTATGAACATTATGAGCAAGCAAATACTCATCAGAATAATACAGGGCGAGTAATATAACATTATTACAATAGTATTATATTTATGTATATGTACATACCTATATGTACATCCGTGGAACCGCTTCTCAACGGTGGTTTGTACACCTTCTCCAAAACAACAAAGAAAAGATCATTTTGCTCTTTTTTGATTTATCCTGTGCAAAGATATTCAATAGCAATTCAAAGTCGCATGGGTGAATGAGTTATCCTTATATTTGGGAATATACATATACACGTGTATATACCTTTATGCATACAAATATATTATACGTACGAATAACACGGGGGTTCAATATGTACAAATATAAGCATGCGTGTTTAAATATATATGCTTGCATAAATGTTCGTGAAACACAAATGAGGCATTTTTTTTATTTTTACCATATTGTTACAAAATTCTTTTTTTATTTTTACGTTACACTTGTATAATTATTCTTTTTTTTTCTAGGTTACGTTTGTCTAATTCTTCTTTTTTTTTTTTCTTTGTTACTCTTGTTTAATTATTCTTTTTTTTTTTTTTTTTTTTTTTTTTTTCCACATTCTTATCTAATTCTTTTTTATTCCCCGTGGCTTCTATTTTAGGAGGGTAAAGGAAAATGGAAGAGGTAGCTCTTTATTAACAAAGAGGAGTATATCACGTTCTACTAGGGTACAACATAACTCATTAGAAAATGATTTAAAGGGAAATAAACACATGCATGGAAAAAAAAGAAGAAAGGATAAAAGTACATCTGATATTAATTCTTCTGTAATAACATCCGATAAGTCTAGTGAGCATAACAGCTCAGACGAATACAGACGAAGGAGAAGAAGAAGAGAAGAAAGGGATGGTCGTCAAAGGGATGATCGTCAAAGAGATGGTCGTCAAAGGGATGGTCGTCAAAGGGATGATCGTCAAAGAGATGGTCGTCAAAGGGATGGTCGTCAAAGGGATGATCGTCAAAGGGATGATCGTCAAAGGGATGACCGAGAAAGGGATAGCCGAGAAAGGGATAGCCGAGAGAGGAATGATTACGAAAGGGAAGGACGTGATAGAAAAAATGGATACGAAAGGAATAGCCACGATAGAAATAGTCGAGAAAGAAATAGCCATGAAAGAGATAACCGTAAACCACGCGAACGACATGAACGACGTGAGAAGGAAGACAGGAGAAAGAAAAGGTCCAGTAAACTTAATCGAAATTTATCATCATCCCATGAACGATCTAGATCAAGGGAGAGAAGAAGAAGAAAATTACAAGCAGAATGCATTAAAAAAGCAGGAGGATTTAAAAAGCTAGCCGATATGGAAGGTCATGAAACAACAAATGTATTTTGGGATGGTTTTCAGTGGGTTGCAAAAACAAATCAGTCAAATGTTTTTCATTTAGATCCTGCAGTTATGAATTCTACAAGAAAATTAAGGAGGCTTTATTTTGGTAATCTACCACTTCATTTAGGATTAAGTGAAAATGATTTCCAAGAGATAGTATGGAATGAAATGAAAAAAAGAAAATATTGTAATGATGAGAATGTTAATCCTGTTTTATATGTTTGGTTTGCGAAAGATAAAGGAAATTATGGTTTTGTTGAATTTTCCACTGTAGAAGAAACAGAAAGAGCATTAACAATGGATGGTATGCTATGTAAAGGGGTTACTCTTAAGGTCTCAAGACCAAATGACTATTCTACAAATACAGTAAAGCATAATCAAAATACCCTTCTTCAAGCAGTGGCCAAGAATAATAATAATTTATTAGCTACTATCAGCTCCAACAGTGTAAGCGGCATGAACAACATAAGCGGTGTGAACAACATAAGCGGTGTGAACAACATAAGCGGTGTGAATAACATAAGCGGTGTGAACAACATAAGCGGCGTGAATAGTATAAACCCTGCTGGCAATTTATATAATAAGCCACCTCCCCCCCCTGGTGCCCCTCCACCTTCTGTGCTCAAAGACTCAACAGATCCTACCTCACTTGAGTACAACAATATACAAACAAAGTATTTAAGAGTATTAGAAATCGTTTCTGCAAATTCAATTAATCATGAAGATTACTCTTCCATCTTAGAGGATATAAAAGATGGTTTTCATACGCAAGGTATAATTATTAATTCCATTTTGATTACGCAGAAATATGCACAAACTACTCCATTCAATGTAGGTGATGTTGTAATTGAATTTGAAAATGCTGCTTCAGTTGATAAGAGTATTATAAACATGTCTAATAGGAAATATGAAGGAAAAGTTATAAGGATGAGCAAACTAGATGAAAATATGTATAATACCTTTGTTAAACCCATAATTCGGGATCTGTACGAGCGGCGGATGTGAAGGGTGTACAGTGAAGCAGGGGAATGATCAGCGTGTCCATATATGACTACGTGTGCACATGCACATATGTATATGTATATGTATCTATATAATTATATTTATATATATACATTATACATATACATTTACACATACGCATATATATGTGCACAGTTTCACAGCCGGAGACTTAGGTACTGACGTCCCTTGGAATCGCCAAAAAAAAAGAAAAGAAAATTCTATTTTTATTTATTATTATTATTTTTTATTTTTATTTTAATTTTTACTTTTTATTTATTTATTTATTTTTTTTTTTTTAATTTTTTATTATTTATTATTATTATTTATTATTTATTATTTATTATTTTTTTTTTTATTTTAATTTTTTTTTTTTTTTCAAGAAATAGTGCCCTGTGAAATGGTTGGTAAAGCACGATTAAGGGGAAATCGGCTCGGCTTTTTTTGTTGACTGCTTGCAGTAATTCAGACATAAATGAGAGTTATGCGAGCACATGTTCATGTGTTATATGTATATGTATATATATATATATATGTGTTCGTATGCACATGTGCTCACGAAATCGTGGTTAGCTTTCAAGACCGTTTTTTTTTTTTACTTTATATTTTTTACTGTTAATTTTGTTAATAATTTTTTTACCTATTTGTTTATTAACGTTGTTATATGTATATATGTATGTATATATATGTATATATCTCCTTATTTTATAGCAACTTTTTTACGCAAACTTTGGGTATACATATTACACAAATTTGTGTGTGTTTTTCTTTTTTTTTTTTTTGCACATTTATTTCACATATATATATATATATATATTTTTCAATAGATAAATTTAACTTAATCGAAATTAAATAATAACTATGTTAATGATATTAAACATGCAAATTTAGCCATAAGTTAACAAAAAAAAAAAAAAAAAAAAAAAAAGACGAGCCCTTTTTTTTTTTTTTTCTCCTCCCCTTGCGAAAATACGGCATAAAACTTGTATGTTATTTTAACATTCTAGTGGTAGAAATGTTATGTGTATAAAAATCCTAAACATGTTGATCATCCATACGACATACATGAAGCGGATGAGCACATATTATATATTTATGTATATATGCATATGTATGCATGTATGTATATATACATAGATACATACATATTCATAGATATATGTGTACTACAAAGGCATATAAAGTGAGCATCATCCAACCCTCTCCTTCCCCTTAGCCCATCAAAGTATACCAAAAAAATGAACGAAATCAAAAAGACGGTGTTAACAGAAAAGAAGAATGAAGAAATAACGACAATTTTAAATAAAAATATATTATTTAAAGAGTACAGTAACACAAATGATTTGAAGGATGATACGTTTGTGAATATCACAACAGATTACAGCTTAGAGAGTGAAAAGGAAAAAAGCAATATTTCTTTATTTAGCATTTTTAAAAAAAAATTAAAAGAGGAAAAGTATTGTAGTAGATTTTTAATTCTTTTTAAAATACCATGTAATGCAAATCAAAAAAAAAAAGTCATTGAAACGTTGAAGGCTGATCTTAAGGAAAAGTATGGACCTATTACAGGTGTTTGTATTATGGTAAACATTTATGGTATTATGCTATTAGAGTGTGTTGGGACTAGTAATATATTTTCCTTCATAAAACACTTGGGTGGTATAAAAGAAATTTATAAAGTCCAAATATTATATTTCAGCGAATTACATAATCAAATTATAAATGATGATTTTTATTTCTATGAATATAGCAAAGAAGACCCTAAAGGAGTATCATCGGGCGAGTGTAACTATGTGGACGAGGTAAGCGCCCAAAGGAAACGTGCTTGTTAAAATTTTTTTTTTTTTTTTTTTTTCCAACACGTATGAAGTACACCATTTCGTATGAACAGTTTTTTCTCTTTTCTCTTTTCTCTTTTCTGCTTTCGCTCTTTCCGCATATACACATATATGATATGTGTTTCCTTTGGAAAAAAGAAAAAAAAAGAAAAAAACGAATTGTTTGGGAATCCTCTCCTTTAACCAAATATGCACGATCTTAAAAAATTCTCTGTCACATTGTTGATCTCTTCAATCTCTATGCTTTATGTTTACTTTTCTTTTACATTCTTTTCATATATTTTTATTTCTTCTCATTTCTTCTCATTTCTTCTCATTTCATTTTTTCCCTTCCATGAAACGTACCCACTTGCACAGGTGTGGGACTTGTACATAAACGTCCTAAGTTTATGCTGTTTTATTAAAAACAACAAGGATAAACAGAATATTTTTGATTTGAATGAAAACATAAAAAAAAATTTCTCATCACTGCCAAATTTGTATAATGATGACGCAAAACAGTACCTATGGAATATGGATGGTGCTTGATAAATATAACAAAGAATGATCTGCTCGAATTTATTTGAATCTATCTGGATGACCAACGTTTATTCTGTTTTATACCGTTGTTCTGTTTTATTAATTCGTTTCAGTCTATTATACTTACGCCAATAGTGTTGTTATGTTAACATTTTTTTTATTCCTCTTTACCATTTTTATAGAGTTCGTCTCCTTTTTCATCGAGGACTTTAAGCTACCATTTGACGATTTTTCCGATGACTTCTTGGACTTTTAAGGCCTATAATGTGTGCATGCGTCATATGTATGTGTATGAGCATAAATTTTTCGCCTTCCTCAAACTTCATCTACCTTTCAGTAAATCCTCTAGTGATTGCTTTATACGCCACTCACCCATTTGCAAAATATGTACATCGAAGATATGTTCATCTTGTCAAAAAAAAAATGTTACACGTATATACCCTTGCAGTATGCGGCATGTAACAGGTTAGTAAGCTTTTTTTTTTTTTTTCTTTTTTTTTAATACAACTCGTCAAGTTTTTTTATTTCTCGTTAACTCATCCGTCCTGCTGAGATTCATTCTATGTGCAAGCATATATACATACGTATGTACGCGCATACTCACCCATATATAGACACGGTAAGGGGAGATGCCCCCAGGTACTACTCCCTAACCTTTGCACTCTTATACTCCAACGAAATTTTTCGAATGAGCCCCTTCTTTATTTTTAATTCTAAAGCCGTTTTGATTAGCATATCCAGTTCGACATGTTTAGACAAAACCTTTAATCTGTTTAGTATATCTTCAAATGATTCGGTTAAAATAATATGACCTTGTAATTTAAAAAATGCAAGTGAAACTTTAAAAAGAAAAGTATAATTGTTTATAAAAAAAATGTCCCATATTCTTACCGCATACAGGATGTTGATATTGTATGAAAAGAGAGTAACAAACCATTGAGATGCATACATACTGGAATGTACATTTTCTTTTTGTAAATGATTATGTATTTTAGGAAACGTATAGTATAATAATTTATCAAAAATATGTAAGTATTCATTTAATAAAGGCATTTCAGAGGAGAACAGATCATTCAGTTTGTATTTGTCTAATAAAGCGATTAACATATAAAATGCATCTTCTTCACTCATATATAATATAAACGTTGCTACAATAAAAGCCATTCCTTGACAATATCCTAAACCTTTATTGTAATTACTATAAGCTTTTAAAACGTTGAACAATATTTGCTGACCTTTTTCATAATTATTCTTAAATAAAATATGCTTCGGGTACGTTCTGTTAATATCCTTTTTGATAGCACTTTCGTAATTATTGTTTATGCTTAGGTAGTATTTGTAGCCCCTTCCCAGATCAGTGCTGCTCCTTTCATTCCTGTTATTATCGTCCTTCCTGTTATAACTGCCACTTCCCTTATCGCTTCTATTACTTCTATCATTACTTCTATCATTTCGTCTAGCATTATTTCCAACATTGCTTCTGCTACTACTACCGTTGTTATCGCCCTCTCTGTAGGCGTATGATTGAACCAGTATTTGCCACACAAAACCCCTTATATGATCCGGTATACCCTTAATTACTTCTTCCTTTATCATGGCATTAACTTTTTTACTGATTTCCACGAAATATATTTTTTTTTGTTCTAAGGGCATGTTAATAAACATAGCTTTTATAAATTCTAAATAGTCTGACTGGGGTGCATTATTATACTGAATATCACTTGATAATCTACAGAAACTGCTATAACATTCGTTCATCTTTACATTTCCTGCATATTCTTCTTGGTAATTACATGAATGTACATGGTTTCCGTTGAGAGAATTGTTAAGATGTGCTTTCTTCTTAGGCGAATTGTGTCCCCCTTTTTCATTATTATTTATATTCACATCTGCATTATTATTGTTATTTACATTTATATTTATATCTGCATTATTATTTTTATTTACATTTATAATTATATTTGCGTTATTATTATTATTATTATTATTATTATTATTATTATTATTTTTTTTTTTTTTTTTTTTTTTTTTTCGGATTCATCTTCTCCTTTTATACTGACGTTTTTGCAACGACGTGTTTTGTTATCAGCTGTAAGGCATTCCTTCTCCTTCCCCTGCTTCTGCTTTTCCTCATCTTTAATAGTGTAGCCATTCTTATCAGGGTGCCCATACAACGATTCACTTCTAACCTTTGCGCACCTATTACTAAGACAGGTGTAATCATGCACTATTTCATTTTCGCGCTTATTACTTTCATAATTATAATAATACGTAGTAACACTATTAAAATTAAATTTCACTTTACTCTTATTTTTACAATTTTTTTCTCTTTTTGAAGCACCATATTTATCACTCTCTTTTTCATTTTTATCGAAAGTGAAAACATTATTTTTATGGTAATCCAAATTATCTGCTTCACTTCCTTCCACATATTCATATTTTCCATCCTTATTACCATTAAGTGCACAATTTTCATTAGGGATATTTCGAATAGAAAATAAATTAATCTTTGCTATGTTCCTATTAATATTCCTAACATTATGAGAATTATTTTTAGCACTATCCCTATTGTCTATGTCTTTCCTATGACCTCCTTCATCAATCCAATTTTTATGTTTATTTTTCGAATTATTTTTATCCCCTCTGACAGAATTACTTATGCACTCTTCATTTTCATCATTTTTTGAGTCATCATTATGATTCGCCATTTGATTAGCCCTTTGATTAGCCATTTCAGAGTTCCTCACATTTTCCTGCTTATATGGCTCTTTTATTTTACTGTCATCAGTTATATGCTGGTTGTGTTGGTTGTACTCGTTGTGCTCGCTGTCCAATTTGTCTGCACTCTGAGCACTGTTCCCCCACTTGTCGGGTAACGCATAGCGCTTTGAGCTTAACAAGCTCCCCTTTTCACCCTTTCCTGTTGCTTTATCTTTCTTTTCATTTTTTTTTAAGTTAAAATAATTATCATAAAATAATGGCGAGTTTAGAAAAAAAGATAATTTGCTTTTATTTGTATTACCACGAGTCTGCGTCGTTATTTTTTCATCTAGCTTTAAATTTATATTTTTATTTTTTTCATCTGTACATTCATCTTTCTGCATATTAACATTATCAACTTTTGTCATTATCATTTCTTTTTGAATTAATTTTTTCAAACAAAAAAGTTTCAGTTTTTCTTCATAAATGTATTTCCATGTTTCAATTTTCTTAATGTCTGATACGAAATTTAGAACATCGTCCTTAGTATCTTTCATTTTGTACCAAGTTTTTTTTTTTTTTTTTTCTCCTTTTTTTGTGTGCAAAAAGGTTTATATTTCCTGACCAACGTGGACAGACATGAGCACAATGAAGTTAAAATTTATAGAGTACAAAAATGGTAAAATTAAAACCGTCGAGTGTTAAGTTGGTGAGGGTTCAGCCGATTAGAGCTAAACTGGTGAACGTTAAACTTATGAGCATATATCAGTTATGCGTTACACAGTAATTGTAATACAGTAACTGTAATTCAGTAATTGTAATTCAGGAAGCATTATACAGTAAGCATAATACGGATAATCACTAAACTCATATAAGTTAAACCAATGCATGTTAAAACTAGGGAAATTCTGAGCTAGGGCAAATTTTTAATTAATACAAACTAACATTAATAAGTATTAAAAATTAAAATAAAGGAATAATTAAAAAAAAAAAAAATAAAATAATCACTAATAAAACTTAAAAAAAAAAAATATGTACGTATATATATTTGCACATGTACATGTTAATGTGAATATGTCCATGTTGGAAATTTTTTGGAAAAATACACTACTACCTGTACAGGGTTATTTGTGCCTTTTTATTTTTCTTAATCCTTTTTAGGTATCTGCCAGATTAAAACATAGTTACTCGCTAAAAAAAAAAAAACAGGTAAAACAGAATTAAAATAAAAAAAATAATAGAACAATGCGGGGTAATTAAAAAATGTGTTGACGGTAAGATAAAATGTTGTGAAAAAAAAAAAAAAAAATTATGAACAGGGAATGTAAAATATGCGTATACACAGAAAAAAAAAAAAAAAAACAATTGTACATATGTATATATATATATATATATATATATGCATACATACGAAGTCGGTTTTTTTCAAAAGGAAGACTAATGAAACTTACTTGTTATAAATGCAACTCTGTTATACACCCACTTAACAAACAAAACGTTGTTACCAATTTTTTTCTTGCACACGAAATTCCCCTTTACGTCCCAGATATGCAGGTGACCATCTTTCCCACCTTTGCAAAAGGGAAGGAAACATAATACGTGAAAAAAAGATTAAATAAAAAAAGGAATTAATAAGTGAAAAAAAATAAACTTTAAATAAATGGAAAAAATAAACTTTAAATGGAAAAAATAAATTTTAAATAAATGAAACGTCCTCTGGACAAACACACCCCCGTTCACCTAATATCATGCAAATATAAACAAAATACGATAATATATACAATGGCACACGTACTGTGTACTTACCTGATAAAACATAATTTGAATCGAACGAATAAATTGGATAAGATATATAAGTAATAAGTAACGGGCTATTATCGTACATGAAATTGTATGAACACAGTACATCCCCTGTGTATGCGTCCAGTGTGTATATGTAATTAAACTTAGTAGCAATAAGCATTTTTTTTTCATCAAAAGAAAAGTCAATATGTGTACAAAAATTGCCATTATTCGTTATTTTTGAAATGTCAAAATTTGCAAAATATTCATCATTATAGTCATCTCCAAAACAGCTACATAAGTATATAATTTTTTCATTAACTGTATAGGCATATATAATTCCTGTTTTGTTATAGCTAGCTATACAATATTCATTTTGAACATCCGTTTTATATAACATTGTTTTCTCCTTTATATGATAAACTAACAATTCTTTACTTCTTAACGTAACAATAAATATATGAGTATTTGGATGCAATGAAAAACTATTGTCAACAATTTCACTAAAAAATTCAAATATATGTATTATTTTTTTATTCAGAATGTTAAAATGATATATTTTACATTTTTTTCGATTTTCATATGCCGTAAATAAACACTCGTTCAATTCTAAATGTGCACACGAGTTATTGTTACCATTTAAATTGGTCTTCAGTAATTTCACATCATTTATAACTATATCTTCAATGATACAACTTAGTATTTCTTTTCTGTCACTTATATCATATATCTTTATAATATTTTTGGTATTGGTTACGGCTACTATGTTATTTAACATGTCTATGCTCGATATGTACCCTTCATTTTCGAAAGCCGCGCATATGCCAAATCTTAAAAAATAATAAAATTGTGGAAGTGGTAATGGCGGCAGTTGCAATAGTAGCCATAGCAGCAGTAACAATAACAGTAGTGAAAATAATAAAAAGTACATTACAGAACATAATAAAACATGAGATACAAAATTATTAATGTATTTGTTTAATTACTGGTTCATGCGGGTCTCGCTTATAATAGCGCCTTCCTCCTCCTTATTCATTATATTTCTAAAAAAATTTTAAACAGTCAGAATAAAAATATAGGTTGTACGAATAACTAAAAGGCAAGCCCGCGAATGTTTACATAAATATATATATGTATATTTATATGTATATTTATATGTATATTTATATGTATATTTATATTTATATGTATATGTATATGTATATGTATATGTATATGTATATGTATATGTATATGTATATGTATATGTATATGTATATGTATATGTATATGTATATGTATATGTATATGTATATGTATATGTATATGTATATGTATATGTATATGTATATGTATATGTATATGTATATGTATATGTATATGTATATGTATATGTATATGTATATGTATATGTATATGTATATGTATATGTATATGTATATGTATATGTATATGTATATGTATATGTATATGTATATGTATATGTATATGTATATATGTATATGTATATGTATATGTATATGTATATGTATATGTATATGTATATGTATATGTATATGTATATGTATATGTATATGTATATGTATATGTATATGTATATGTATATGTATATGTATATGTATATGTATATGTATATGTATATGTATATGTATATGTATATGTATATGTATATGTATATGTATATGTATATGTATATGTATATGTATATGTATATGTATATGTATATGTATATGTATATGTATATGTATATGTATATGTATATGTATATGTATATTTATATGTATATGTATATTTATATGTATATTTATATGTACGTATACATACATAGGTATACCTTATTTGCGGTGAACTATTTAATCTTATGTTCGTTCTTTAATTTATACATAATGTTCTAATATTTTAAGTACTATTTATGTAAATATAGTATTAGTATGCTATTTAAAAAAAAAAAAAAAAAAAGTCATACTTTTATTTTATAATTTTACCATTATATTTTATGACTGTACTCTTCATTTTTTCCTCGTTGTGCCAACTTTTTTTTTTTTATCTTTGAACTTGAATTATTTTACACTGCACACCGGAGTTTAGTTTAAAGTTTGTATACTTCAGTCATATAATTTTGTTGATTTTGTAAAAAAATTATTCCATAATATAGAAATATGTCAAATGTCCATAAAGATAAAAATGAAATAAAAAAAAAAAGATAAGAATACATTATTGCACGTTACAAGGCCATATTTTGTTCAAGCGGCGAAAAAGAGCAATAGAAACATGCGTAACATGTTCCCACGTTACATGTACATATTATGTATATATGTATGTATGTACGTATATAGGTATATATTTTTTTATTTATTTGTTTATATGTAAGAATTTTAGCACATTCGCTATCCCTATGTTGAACACACATTTTTTGAAATATTTAGAAAAGAGCTTTTTTCATTATCTTTTCACAATTTTTTCCTTATCTTTTCACAATTTTTTCCTTATCTTTTCAAAAATTTTTTTCTTGATTCATTTATTTATATAGTTTTACATTTGTATAATTACATATTTATTTATTTTAATATTTTATTATTTATTATTTATAATTTTATTCTTTATTCATTATTATTTATTTTTTATTTTTTCTTCCATATGTTCATTATTTTATCCTTTTTCTTCATTTGTTTTCTTTAATATTTATCTTCATACGTCCAATTATTTTCCCTTTTTCACTTAATGTAACAAATTATAAAATTTATATGTTTACAAATCCTGCTTTCAGTTATATCATATAGTGAAGAAATTTTAATAAAGATTGACAAATACGTTCATACATGTAAGTGTATATTTACGTGTACATATATATTATATACACATGCAAAAGGGAAAAGAAGATGGCAATGAAGCTAAACTATTTTAAGAAAAGTAATGCATTCATTCCAAGCTTTATTAATCATAAGGTAATGCATATTTTGAGAAAATTCTTCAGCACACTACGAAAAGAAAGAAATAAACTGAAAAATGAAAAATAAAAGTGGAAAAATGAGGGGAAAAATGAGGGGGAAAATGAGAGGAAAAATGAATGAAAAATTAAAAGCAAGGTGAAAATATGGAAATACATAAAACTTTTAAATGGGATGGTTACAGTAACATATACAATGAGAAATTATAGTCTGTTCCACGTATAAACTGAGCAATTTTTATCGTCTTTTTAAAATTTTTGCTTTTTATTTTCTCCTTTTTTTCTTTACATTTGTTCCCATTTTTCTTTTCATTTGCTCCTTTTTTTTTCATTTTTTTCTATTTTGTAGGTGTTAGGAAATTTATATAAGTTTAATACCAACACTCAAAAAAATATAATTAAGAAGAAAAATGCCCAAGAACCGAAAGAGGTACAGCCTGAAAGGGATTACATTGATATAGGAAATGTGGAATATAAATATTGTCCCTACTTGAAGCCTTTAGACATAAAAGGCATTAAAAGGGCTGATAGAAAATTTGACTATAATAGTAGCTACGCTTTTATGGTTGCACAGAATGATTATAAAGAAAATTTAAAGGAGAAAAATTTGCTCACAAAATATTTATACAATGGAATGAAAGTACCATTGCCTCCCAAAAGATATAAAATATCGGAATATGTAAAATTTTAAATTTATTCAAAAATTATGAACAAGTCATGAAAAAGTCGTGAACAAATCATGAACAAATCATGTTTTTTTTTGTACATTTTTCCCAATTCCCATATTTGGTCATAATTTTGTTACCAAATAGCCATTATTATTGAATTTTAATTTTTTTTTTTTTTCCCTCTTTTGTTCTTTTGTTCTTTCTTTTCCGCTTTTCTTCTTTTCCGCTTTTCTTCTTTTCCACTTTTCGTCTTTTCCGCTTTTCTTCTTTTCCACTTTTCGTCTTTTCCGCTTTTATTTTTTGCCATTTCAGGTGGACATTAGGCTAGACATGTTTTCTCCTGTTATTATTTGGTGTGTTATATGTTTTCCATTCTTTTTTACAGGATATATGTAAGAAAAAATGAGAAATGTGCAAGTACCAAAATGGGCATTTCTCTCCGTTATTAAGCGGTGCACAGTTGTCAAAAAATCATTGTAGCCCTCATTTATTATTATGTGTGCATATATACAGATAGTCATGTGTACATATATATACGCCCAAATATATATCTTTTTTTCATAGGTGGTCAATACCGTAAATAAGTGAGCAGCATTAATTATTTGATGTACCATAAATTTTTAGATTTTTATCATACATCATTTATGAAGAAGTTTATGTAGAAGTATTAAAATGAGCATTTCTTCGCCTTCGCCTTTTTCTTTTCCTTTCTTTTCCTTTTTTTTTTTTTTGTTATTAATAACGAACATGTCGTAGTGAAAAAAAGAATGTGTAGCATTTATTTATTTATTGTTTTGTTTTGTATTTTTTTTTTTTTTTTTTATAAATTGTAAATACATTATTGCAGTATTCATTTTACGACACAGTTACACATTAGTATTAGTATATCCCATTTTTTCCATAAATTGCACAATAGAACGTGAACGAAGTTACAAACCGAATTAACGTTAAGTATGATGGAGGAAAAAGGAGAGTAACTGAGCTGAAAAAGTGTGCATGGTTGCATGCATACATACATATGTACATACGTATATACTCACATTGCACACATATACACATATGTGTATACATTACGAAATGCAAATTACAAAAGCTGTACACTCTTTTGAGAAGTTCAGAATGAGCTGTCCTATTCGGAAACATTTACAATCAGAACATTTAAAATTTATAATTTTGTTTTAAAGCAAACTACGTTATCCCCGGATACATATTTTTTAAATAGCGTTATGAAGACCGTTTTATTATTATTATTTTTTTTTTTTTTTTAAAGAGGAAAAGTTAACTTGCCATATTTGAATTAAAATGCATAATAAGGCGCACATTCTGTACATATGTAGTAATGTAGAATTCGAAGCGAGCAGTGCATAAGAAAAAAAAAAAATAAATAAATAAAATAAATAAATAAATAAAATAAATAAATAAAATAAATAAATAAAATAAATAAATAAAATAAATAAATAAAATAAATAAATAAAATAAATAAATAAAATAAATAAATAAAATAAATAAATAAAATAAATAAATAAAATAAATAAATAAGATAAATAAAATAAATAAATAAAATAAATAAATAAAATGCATAAATGAAAGGCCTTGCTATATTTTCCAATTTTTGAGCGCAAATAGGTGTATGTGCGCATTTATGCGTACGTGTGCGTATGCACCGGCATATGCACCTTGCTCAAGGAGACACCCCATTAGGGGCTACTACCACAGAACGGGATAAGTACTCTGCAAGTTCAAATGCTCGAAGTTTCTAAAATTCGTGAGATTCATATTTTTGTTATTTTTATTTTTACCATAAGATGTATTAGAGCATTCTCCATTTAGTGAGTTATATATATCTCTTTGTCGTAGAAAATTTATGAGATCGTCTTTTTCGATTTTTTTATTGTCGTTTTTGAATTGTTTAAGTGTTTTGGTATTACTAGCAATTTTTTTTTTTAATAAAGGATTTTTTTTTTTCATACAGTTAAAAAAATTTTTTTCATTTGACATTATTTCATTTAGAAGTTTAATGGTATTACTTTTTTTGTCTGTAACACACTGTGTTATAATATGTTGCACGGATGAGTTAACTTGACAGTAGTTACTATTCCCTGTGTAAACGTTCTCATTCATTTGTACTATTCCACCGTTTTGAACTACACTATTTTGTACTACTCCACCATTTTGTACTACTCCACCATTTTGTACTACTCCACCATTTTGTACTACTCCACCATTTTGTACTACTCCACCATTTTGTACTACTCCACCATTTTGTACTACTCCACCATTTTGTACTACTCCACCATTTTGTACTACCCCGCCATTTTGTATTACCCCACCATTTTGTACTACCCCACCATTTTGTACTACCCCACCATTTTGTACTACCCCGCCATTTTGTATTACCCCACCACTACCCCACCATTTTGTACTACCATTTTGTATACCCCACCATTTTGTACTACCCCACCATTTTGTACTACCCCACCATTTTGTACTACCCCACCATTTTGTACTACCCCGCCATTTTGTATTACCCCACCATTTTGTATTACCCCACCATTTTGTACTACCCCACCATTTTGTACTACCCCGCCATTTTGTATTACCCCACCATTTTGTACCATCTCATCCTTTTTTGCTTTACTTGTGAACACACTTAATTTATCACGTGCTGAAAAATTATCAGTAAGAGAGCATGTGATGCTGCAGCTTATGCTATTGTTGGTTTGGCCATCTGTGAGATGTTTTTTTTTTGAGACTTCTTCTTTTAAAATTTTTCTGTAATGTGTAGTAGAATTATCCTCTGCAGGTATACAATTGTGACCTGACTTGTTCATACTTTTTTTTTTTTTTTTGTCATTCGAAATGTATGTACCCGGTGAAGAGTTGAACGTTCGGGAGTTCTCATTCATGTTCCTTTCGTCGAAATCCCTTCTGTTGAAGCTCCTTTCGTTCAAGCTTTCTCCTTCGTAGTGTTTCTCCTTTTTCGTAACTGAGCCAACTTGTATATAACTGTTACCCCCTTTGTAGGTAGGACATACGTTAGAGTCATCTACACACAAATTAGGGGGTACCTTTTCATGGGAATTGAAATGAAGAACATATTTTTTTCCCTTTCCTGTTTCTATATTGTAGTAATTTTGCTTTTTTTTCTTAATATTTTTATTTTCTATATTTTTTTGACAATTGTCTGTGCCACTAATATGAGTACAATAATAATTGCACTTATAATTGCATTTTTCAAAATGGATGTTTTCTTTTTTTTCTTCGTTCATCCAAATGTTTACAGAATTTACTTCATTCATGCAAGTAATATTGTTCATCATGTTAGAATTGCCTTGTTCATTAATTTTGGTTGAAGGATTGTTCTTAGTATTACTTTTGTTTTGCATGTTTAATACATCTTTTTTACTTGATTTATTTTTTTTTGACTTTTTTTTCAATGGTATAAGTAACAAACAGTGGTCATTCTTTAAGTTCCCTCCATAGGTTACAGAGTATATATTTTTTTTGTTTATATTCAACAATATTGCATTGCCATGAGTGAAATTGGATAAGAGTTCGTCTACACATTTTAAATCGTATATTTTATGCACATCATAATTTTTAGCGCTATTACGGCTGCTCAACCTGTTCGTGCTTCCTCCATCGTTTGCAGTGTTTGCTGCTTCCGAGTTATCTAACTTTTCCTTATTTTTCATCTCATGATTTCTAGTTATTTTGATATGCTTCCTACACTGATTAGAACACATCTTATCCTTCATTTTATTATTTTCTAAATTCGGTATACATGATTCGTATGTGTTCTTAAAGAAAAAATTGTCTACATTTTCTGCAGTCCTAATTATATCATAGATGTTTGTACACTTCCTATGACAGTTGCTTGCTTCACAGTTTCTCTGCAGATTTGTATTCCCTTCACACTGTTTTAGCTCCTTATCCAAGCTTAGACTGTTCAAGTAATTTATGTTTTTTGAATTGTTCAAGTTAATGTCTATATTTTCTAACTCTACGGAGTTTTCCCCATCACAAGGTTGTATTTTTTTTTCCTCATTTTTATTAGGGGGTAACACAGAATCTATCTGCGTGTTCTTGGTTCTATGCATGCTATGTGTTCTTATATTTCTTTGCTCTAGATACATAACCAACGCCTGCGGCTGATTTTTTTCTTTCTTTTCCTCTTTTAATACTCTACGTTTGAGTATTATCTCTTTATCGTTAGGCGTTATGCATCCTTGTAATTTCCTTTTTTTTCCTCCTTTTTCCCCCTCCCGGTTACTGCTGTTGCTGTTGTTGTTACTTGGACTGCTGCTACTATTGTTTACTCTACTGCTTTTACTATTACTTCCGTTGCTTCCCTTGATGCAGGTAGTTCTAATATTCCTCTTACTGTGCGATTTGTTGTCGCTAATCCCCCCCTTGCTGTCGTTGGCCCCCTCCTCAAACCTCTTAGCATGAGGAATTCCACTATTATCAGGATTGAAATTGCACCAATAGGGATCCATTTTCATGTTCCCCTTAAACTCATGAGAACAGTTAGTATATCTACTTTGATCTACTGGCAAGTTATCTATCTTTTCCGTCTTTTTCATATCCATGTTAGTGTTATTTTTATTCATCTCATACGACATAGTTGATAGACTCTCTTGATACAAAGACAAGTTTTCCTTAGCATTTTTATTAAAAAATTGATTTAATGCATTTACACTTTTTCCATATATTTTATGTATTTTTAGCGCTTCTTCAAAAACCCCAAATTCGTAAGATAGCTGCCATAACATGTTTATATTATAAAATGGTAAATTTGAAATACATGCAGGAGGTTTTATTTTATGAGAAAGAATGTTTTTACACTGAGATGTATTTTCTCTATATACTCTACGAATTAACTCTAGCATACGCCTTCTTCCTTTAGCTCCTAGTTGTTTGCAAAACCCTGGGTAGTACTTTATTTTTTTTTCTTCCTTTACCTCGTTTTTCGCGCCTATTTTTTCGCCTATTTTTTCGCCTATTTTTTCGCCTGTTTTTTCGCCTATTTTGTCGCCTGTTTTTTCGCCCGTTTCCCCCCCTATTTTTATCTCCATTTTTTCCTCTTTTTTCCCCTCTTCGTCTATTTCGGAAACGCTATTTTTAAGCTCATACTTGTTTACGTGTGACAAAGCATTTTCCTTAGTACGTTCTTCTTCATTTGTATATGTATAAGGCATGTTGTCCTTATCTTCAGTGTGGCTACTCTTGTCGATCGATACAACGCCCCCTTCAGACCTGCAGCTCTGAAAGGGAATCCGAAAAAAAAAAGAAAAAAAAATAGGTGAGCAGTGCGAAAAAAGGATGAGTATAAAAGGAGGCGTATATGTAATACACGTTTAGGAATTGGCAAATATGCACATTTCACGCCATTTTGAGCCATTGCTACAATAGCGGTTTACTCCTTAGTGCTTACCGGTAATAGGTTATTCCTCTTATTGAGTGAAATTTTCATGATGATATCAAAGAGATTTCTCGAGTACTTGAACGTTTCATAGTTGCAGTTTGGATAGTTCGAACCACTTGCTATCATTTTATTACTCTCATCAATTATATAGTTTAAAGTAGGAATAGGCACATTTAAATTCAAAAACAGTCTATTATTTAAGTCCGATAAATTATTTTTCGTGTTATAATAATTCTGTAAAGGAGGGGGGGAAGGAAAAACGTAACACATAATATGTTGTAAGGGAGAAGGGAGGGCGCTCAAGCGTATGTATAAACATATGTATATACGTACATACTTACATACACACTTCATGCATACATATGTAGTAGCATAAAACTTACGCTCTTTTTATCCCTGTTATCTTCTATCTGCTTTTCGAGAATACTGAAATTGCAGATACCATTTGACATTTTATTGAATATAGAATAATAAAGCAAATAGAGAAGAAAAAAAAAAAAAAAGGAGAACTCTAGGAAAGGTGTAGATAGATGGGTGAGAAAAGGTAGTGGATAAAAAGCTAAGTGAACAGAAAATATTTTTAATAAAAAAAATTATGTATTTTTAAAAACATCTGATTGCGTGTACGCACGTATATATGATACATGTGTATGTGCTTATATATGTATGTATATATGTAAGTATCAAAGCGAATGTACTCTACAGCGATAGAAAATTTTGTATAATGGAAGGTCGTAAAAGAAAAGACAGCTTATCGATGCAAAATAAGAAAAAAAAAAAATTAAACTTATAACAACAAACGGTTAAAGAATTAAAAGCAATAAAATATGCACAAAAGGAAATTACAATTTCTTCTTTAAATTTGCTCTTTATTAATTTTTTTTTTTTTTTTTTTTTTTTTTTTTTTTTTTTTTATGTTCCTTTTACTATTAAAATATTTTTATCTCTTTTCTCTTTTTTTATTTTTATTTTATCATTTTATCATTTTATAATTTATCATTATAACATTTTATAATTTATCATTATAACATTTTATAATTTATTATTATAACATTTTATAATTTATCATTATAACATTTTATAATTATATCATTTTTTTTTTTTTTTTTTTTTTTTTTTTTTTTTTTTTTTTTTTTTTTTTTTCTTTTTTGTTCCTTTTTTTCATATAGATTACTGCTGCAAAGAATGACAACTCCTGTTACACAATCACATGAGTTGCCCCAAACGTTGTCTTTATATTTTATTTATTAACGCATATTTTTACATAGTATAATTTACATATAATATCATTCAAATATTTTACTTATTATATTATATTACTTGTATTTTACGTATTATATTATGCTACTTGTATTTTATGACTTACAATTTTTTGGAATTTTTTTTTTTTTTTTAATATATCCATAAAAAGATATATATATGTTGTCACAATTAAGCAGAAATATCGTCATAAAACTTTATTTTGTTAATAGAGAAAATATTATTAAAGTGGTTATACAAATAAGCAGATAAATAAGAAAAAAAAAATAAAAATTAAGAATGCAAAATTGGATATAAGAAAAAATAACTCGAAGATAAAGAAAAGCAAATGAAGGAGCAGACAGACGTGATAAAGTACACACACACTTGCACATATGCATGTGTGTATGCATGAACTTATGTATGTATATTTAAGCATATTTATATATATACATATAATGTTTATGCATATTTATGTTTATGCATATTTATGTTTATACATATTTATGTTTATACATATTTATGTTTATACATATTTATGTTTATACATATTTATGTTTATACATATTTATGTTTATACATATACGTATGAACAGGCAAGATAAAAAACAAACTAGGTGCTTCTCACAATTACAGACTACTGTTGCATGAAAAGGACAAACAGTGTAGAAATAATTATAAGGGAATGAGCCCATGAATATGCGAGCATATGCAGCCATATATGTACATATATATATGCAGCGATACATGTGAGCATATATATGCAGCTATATACGTGCGTATACTTTTACGCACACATGTGCTTATATATGTGTTAAAAATAAACAAGAGTAGTGAAAAAAAAAAATTAAAAGGAAAAAAAATATTATATTTTTAAAAAAATTACTAGTAATCATACATGATTAATGAGTTAAGGGAATAGAACATTGAATAAAGAATAATAAGAGCAGTAAAGAATGTACAAATCTACAAACAAACAAAAACATACATACATATATATGTATATACATATGAGCCCACATATATATACGTTTATATGTATGTAACTTTGTCAATGTAAATTATCTAGACAAGGTGGAAATGCACAAACGATTTGTACAATCAAAAAGGACAAATAAAATATTCTGAACGTGTACATAAGCTCTTGCTGTAATCTCTTGTCCGTGCATGTACAAGATTACTAAAAATCTTCAGAGCAAATAAACGTTTCACTGTAAGTGCACTAATAGTACGAGGTATAAAAATGAAAAAAAAAAAAAAAAAGAAAAAAAAAAAAAAGAATAAAAGAAAGGAGTAAAATAAAGGAATAAAATGAAAGAATATAATAAAGGGATAAAATGAAAGAATATAATAAAGGTATAAAATGAAAGAATATAATAAAAGAATAAAATAAAGCAATAAAATAAAGCAATAAAATAAAGCAATAAAATAAAGCAATAAAATAAGGCAATAAAATAAAGGAATAAAATAAAGGAATAAAATAAAGGAATAAAATAAAGGAACAAAAGGGAGAAAATCAGCAACACCACCAGCCGGAGCAATAATTAGTACGGCAGGAATAAAAGATAACATATAAAAATTAATTATATGAAAAAAACTTGGTATGATTAGCTTAAGGATTGACTGAGTGATTGACAAACATAATGAAGATAACGAAGAGGGCATATAAACTTAACAAATAAAAAAATACGAATCTATAGATGAAGGAACGAACAAAACTACGACTGAAGAGACAAATGAAAGGGTAAATAAAAGGATGAATGAAAAAAATTAATAAAATGAAAAAGGAAATGAAACTAAGTAAACATGAAAACAGTGAAAACGCATAAGGTAAGAGAACGACGAAAAGACAAGATATGAAAAAAGAGAAATAAAATATTACACTAACAAATATAACAGTAAAATTATTTAGTAGTAAAATTATTTAGTAGTAAAATTATTTAGCAGTAAAATTATTTAGTAGTAAAATTATTTAGCAGTAAAATTATTTAGTAGTAAAATTATTTAGCAGTAAAATTATTTGGTAGTAAAACTATGCAATATTCAAACTATGCAGTATTCAAACTACGCAGCATTCAAACTACGCAGCATTCAAACTACGCAACATTCAAACTATGCAGCATTCAAACTACGCAGTATTCAAACTACGCAGTATTCAAACTATGCAGTGTTCAAGCTATATAGCTAAATAACGAAGTACTGAAACTATCTAGTAAAAATATTTAAGTATGTAATTAACGACTAATTGACGAAGGTACATGAAGAGCTAAATTAACGATGATGAAAATGATAGGAAAAAATTAATTGTATGCAGTATTGATGCTAGAGCTTAAAACGCATAGCATCGTAATATTTATTATTCTACAATAAATACACATTGTTCACTTAACATATAAGCCACAAATATGTGCACTTTATATAAATATATTGTATATACATATATGTATATATATATATATATATGCTTATTTTCTATTTTGGCATTTATTAAACACGTACATAAGTTGATACGAGGTGCATACTTAGAACAATTCTCTATTTTTTACGAAGTATTTTTTTTTTATATTTATACTAAAAAAAAAAAAATAAGGAAAAAAGAAAAAGAAAAAAAAAAAAAAAAAAAAAAAACAATGCTTATGGGTGCAACAAAAGACAATTGCTTTCTTGATTTATAATTTATTTTTTTTCTTTTTTCGCTACAATCATACCAATAAAACTAATAAAAAAAGAAAATTGTAAAGACACTAGAATAAAAGCACAAACACGTTAAGATATGAAATTAAAATGTAAAAATGGAATTATGAAGAAAAACTTTAAGTACTTAAAAAAAAAAAAAAAAAAGATGTGATCATTCATACATTTATATCTAGTATCTTCACAAGAAGCATAAATAGGCGCACAAAGGCATAAGTGCACAGAAATAAATAATGCAATACGCATATTAAGACAGTCCTAAAGAATATATTTGCATACACTCGCATATAAATATATATATGAGCGTAAAAAAAATGAGTTACAAACTTTCATATATTTTATCTTTAATGAATAATACAAGCTCTAATTAGTGGCACTAAATTTTTGTCTCTAATATGTAAAAAATTATTTGTGTAATTGGACTAAATATGTAGGCACAGGTGTGAAATGAATACGACTTTTTTTTTTTTTTTTTTATTTATTTTATGTATTTTCTACGTTTTTGCTTTTTTAAGTTTTTACGTTAAGTTTTATAAATATTTATTCTTTTATGCTTTTTTATATTTTTATGCTTCTTACATTTTTTATGCTTCTTACATTTTTTATGCTTCTTACATTTTTTATGCTTCTTGCATTTTTCATGATTCTTGCATTTTTCATGATTCTTATGTTTTTTATGTTCTTTACATTTTTTAGGCTTTTTACATATTTTATGGTTCTTACATTTTTTAGGCTTTTTTTTTTTTTTTTTTTTATTTTATATAGCTTTGAAGAAAATAAAAAAAAAGCTTATCACCTGAACGTTCAGGTATTTTTTTTTCCTTCGTTACCACACTTAAAATAGTAAGTCCTGAGGGTATGTTCAGGTGTTTCTATAATATACACACTATTGTGCAAATGTACATCCAAGTATGGTATTACAAACTCAATCATTCAAATACTTTCACTTAAACTATTTGATACAAACAGTGTCCTATGCATACACCTATATTTTAATTTTTAATAAAAAATTAAAAAATAAAATAATTTTTCAAAGTCAAAAAGGGAAACATAAGTATAAGTGCGAGTGTAAGATTAAAAAGAAAACATATCTACTTTTGGAGCGCGCATTTGAGGGAGTACGTTTGTGATAACTCCTTCTAAAATGAATATTTTAAAATGTATATTTAAAGTGTGTATGTGTGTGGGTATTTGCTTGTGTAATTATACATGCTCATATCAAGTGTAAGTAATAACAAAAGAAGTGAAAAAAAAAAAAAAATTATGACAGATATTTTAAAGAGGTATAATTTACTCATAACAATTTTTTAATTAAAATAAAATAATTGAACAAATAGATAAACACGTAGAAAAACAAATAGATAAACACGTAGAAAAACAAATAGATAAACACGTAGAAAAACAAATAGATAAACAAGTAGAAAAATAGATAAACAAGTAGAAAAATAGATAAACAAATATATGAACAACTACGTGAACAAATACATGAACAAATATATGAACTAATGCGTGAACACATATATAAACTAATATATAATACAAAACCAAACAACAAAATGAACCACAAGCACAATGAAATAAATTTACAGCTGAAAATTTATGTAAAAATTAAAAAAAAAAAAAAAAAATGCGGGCTTAATCAAAACACTTAACCGTCCGATGTGTGTACCTTATGCGCAACGGACATGAAAAAGAACAAATTGTCAATTGATCGAACTGGACTCATGTACATGTACATAAGCTAAAAATAAGAAATGACGACATGTCGACGTTTTGTTATCGGGATTTTGCTTTGTTTCGTTTTTCTTTTTTTTTTTTTTTTTTCCCCATTAAACAAACATGAAAATATATATGTATGCATATGTATATGTAACTGCAATGAAGTAGCACTGGGCGATAGCACAATGCTCCTTCTTTCCTTGCGCATCACATGCATACGCGTTAAGCAGTACCATTTAAAGACACATCGATAATTGAGAATTTTGTAAGGAAAGAGAAAAACTTACTGATGTTGTTTCTCACTTATTTTTATTTCCTTTTTGTGGAAAAATAGCATCAAGAGATGAGCAAGGAAGAAATCGAACGCGTAGAAAGGAAGTAAAACGATGAAAAAATAGAGTAGCATTTTTTTATTTCATTTTGCATCATTTTCATTTCATTTTATTTTATTTTTATCTTTCTTTGAATTTTAAGTGGGCGTATAACCGCTCTCGAGAATACTGCATATTAAGATAAATCAAACGTATGGGTAAATGTGAATACACATATGTGTAAGTGTAAATGTAAATGTAAGTGTAAATGTAAATGTAAGTGTAAATGTAAATGTAAGTGTAAATGTAAATGTAAGTGTAAATGTAAATGTAAATGTAAATGTAAGTGTAAATGTAAATGTAAGTGTAAATGTAAATGTAAATGTAAATGTAAATGTAAATGTAAGTGTAAATGTAAGTGTAAATGTAAATGTAAATGTAAATGAACTTGAAAGTGCAAGTGCATGTCGTTTACATGTCGTGTGCAGGTTGTGTGTATGTCGCGTGCATGCTGTGTTCATATTTGTACATGTTGGCAATTGATCAAATGACGGAACAATTCCTTCGCATTTTATCTTATATATAGAACACTATGATTTTGTTAATCCCCTCTCCTTCCCTACATCTTTCATGCATTGTTAAATGTTTATAATAAGGGGGGGACGAGAAAAAAAAAAAAAAAAAAAAAAAAAAAAAAAAAAGGATGAAAAGTTTAAAAAGAAAATAAATTGAGTTTAAATAAGCAAATTTTTTTTTTTTATTTAATTACTTTTATACGTTTTTACTTTTTTTTTTTTTTTTTTCTTTGCATATGTCTACTTAACATCCTAGAGCATACGTGAGATGATTACTTTTTGAACCTTTCAGTGAACCTGTGTATGTGTGTAGTAATCCGTATCCTCATCCATATCCCCATTCTAATCCTTATTCATATCCTTATCTTTATACTTTTTTTCTTTTTTCTTTTTACTTTTTTCTTTTTTCTTTCTTTTTTTTTTTTTTATTTGTTTTTCACTAAAACCTTTTTATCTCCGTCAAATTTATCATAATTTTTAATGAACATACAGAAATGTAAAAGTCAGTTATGACAGGATTCATTTTTGTAATTTCGCGACATACGAGGACAGATGGTGACTCTCTGAAATATACCTTAAAGTTCTATGTACATGTACATGTAAAAATGTACAGATAAAAATGTACTTGATTTTTTTCTTTCCCCCTTACAATATTTTCTTTTAACGCTTTTTGAGCAAGTGGACGAAACAACAAAAGTGGTCCTTTTTAGCTTTTTGAAATACATAAGAGTGAAATATAACATGTAATAAAAAGGGTGCCAAAGGGGGGGGGTTACTTCATCCGAAAATAAAATAAAATAAAAATAAATATACGTATATATATAAAAATATGTATATATACACATATACATAAATACATACACATCATATATAAATGAAAGTGGAAAAATCTGTGAACTGTAAGAAAGAAATACTTTGATGGAGTTACCCCTCAATGGTTGACACAAGTTGCAGAGAAAAACTTCCATTCATTCATGACTTTTGCAAGCAACTTTGATCGAAAAAAACGCAGGAATAATTTCCCAAAAATGAGGGAATAATTTTCCGAAAATATAGCAATTAATTTGCTTTTTTTTTTTTTTTTTTTTTTTGTTTTATTTTGTTGTATGTTAATTTTTTCCAAATGAATTTAAACGAGTAAGAGAGAATTTCGAAAAAAAAAGAAAAGAAATTATGCTCGTACATTCCATGTGTTCAAAAGGTACCTCTTTTAATATTAAGAAAATAATTTATATTAATGTCTCAAAAAAATTTTTAGCCATTTAATATTTTTCTTTACTAATTTAAATAGATATTTATATTTCTTAAGCCACTGGAAAATATGAACTTTTGAATGAGCGGGTAAAGTCGCAAAAGAGGGGGGTGGGAGGAAATAAAACAAAAAATATATGAACAAAATAGAATGAAATTTCCCTTATTCGTTATATCATGAAAGTAGTTACTTTCACATATATGTGTATGTATATGCATATAAGTATATATAAGTATATTTGTATATATATGTGTACATGCATATAATATGTAAGTATATTTGTATATATATGTGTACATGCATATATATGTAAGTATATTTGTATATATATGTGCACATGCATATATATGTAAGTATATTTGTATATATATGTGTACATGCATATATATGTATATATATATGTATTATGGCCCAAAGTAAGACTCACAATTTTCCACTTACACATTTTGAAAAACTTTTAAAAGAGTGAAGTGAGAATTTATTTTGATGTGTATACCGAACGTTTGCGCGTATTCGCAAAAAAAAAAAAAAAAAAAAAAAAAAAAAAAAAAAAAAAAAAAAAAAAAAAAAAAATAGAAAAGAAAAAAAAAAGTGAAAATAGTGAAAAATATTGGGAAATAGTATAAAATAAGATCTACTTGTGTTTTGTTTTCCTTTTTTTTGTTTACTTTTTTCTTTTCCTTTTTCCTTTTTTGCGAGTACGTGTAAACGTTCGGAATGTATACGAAATCGCTCGTATTCTTATGCTAAGCGAGGAATGCATTAAAATATTCTCAAAACTTAAGAAAGTCTGGAATATATACACATGTGTATGTGTGATTGCACGTTCTTATAATTTCTTATTCGTTTTTATGATTTCTTATTCGTTCATATTCGTTCATATTCGTTCATATTCGTTCATATTCGTTCAAATTCGTTCAAATTCGTTCATATTCGTTCATATTCGTTCAAATTCGTTCAAATTCGTTCATATTCGTTCATATTCGTTCATGTTCGTTCATATTCGTTCATATTCGTTCAAATTCGTTCATATTCGTTCATATTCGTTCATATTCGTTCATGTTCGTTCATATTCGTTCATATTCGTTCATATTCGTTCATATTCGTTCATATTCGTTCATATTCGTTCATATTCGTTCATATTCGTTCTTATTCGTTCTTATTCACTTTTATTCATTTTATTTTTTTTTTTTTTATTATATATTTCTTCTCCTTTTTAATTCATATTTTTTTTCCGTAAGGGCATTTCCACCACTTGTTCAGAAAGAAAAATAAAAATAGTTAGCAATAAATAAGCAAAAGATTGGAAAAGTATTAGCAACAAATTTGCAATAAATAGGCACCAAATTAGCCTCAAATTAGCCTCAAATTAGCCTCAAATTAGCATCAAATTGGCACAAAGAAGCCCCCGAAAGAGGCAAAACAAAAATTAAGCTAAGAGAAGTAAAACTGGGGCAAACAAAAATGTAAATCCCAAAACTGTAACATAACATGGATGATAGGGGTTTACCAATAATCGTTGAGAGCGACGATAAAAACAAGTTAAGCGAAAAAACATTAAATTTCAATTTTTCTTATGAAAGCATTCTGAACAATGATATAAAAAGACCGCAGGAGATTGATTGTGGAATGTCATGCTCCAGTTCCATTTTTGATGGTCGTGAAAATGATAGGGTTCTAGAAGAGAATCCATTGCACGAGGAGGGGGTAAATGGCACTCCGATGAGTAACGGAGGGGTAAGTATTAGAAATGTAGGAAGCGACAATGTAGGAAGCGGAAATATAGGAAGCGGAAATATAGGAATCGGTAATGTAGGAATCGGCAATGTAGGAATCGGCAATGTAGGAAGCGGAAATATAGGAAGCGGTAATGTAGGAAGCGGTAATGTAGGAAGCGGAAATATAGGAAGCGACAGTGACGTAATAAGGGGAAAGTACCCTTATGGACACAGCGCCTTAGACGTTTCTTTTCAAATAAAAAGCTGTAAGCAACATGTAAACGATCTTCTGCACATAGAAAAAAAAGACATATTTAATGAAAACAGTGTTGAAATAAATAAAGGTATTATCACTCGAAATGCACACATGCGCAATGAAGAAAGTGGTATGCAAAGCGTTGGAAATATAATAATAAAAAATATTTATGGGAAGGGTAGTACTTATGAAAATGAGTTAAGCTGTGGGGAGTATTCTGTGGCACATGTAAGAAATGTAAATGTGCATATTGATGGTGATGATGATATTGATGATGATATTGATGATCATGATGGTGTTCTTAATGATCATGATGGTGTTCTTGATAATGATGGTGTTCTTGATAATGATAATATATCATTTTACAACCTGCGCAAGACGGAAGTACAACATAATTGCGGATCCATAGGAGAAGAAAAACATAGTGACAGTATTAGTAACCTGATAGCACATTCCGGTGGTATTATTACCACGAATAGTGCACAGAATGACTTGTCTTCATTAACATATGATGAAAAAGTATATTTGTTGAGTCAGAAAGCAGAGGCAGAAAGAAAAAGTAGTTCAACATGTGTAATTTTAAACTCTGAAAAAACTACTAGTTCGAATATGAACGAAACAGTGTATAATAGCAATGACTCAAGTAATGCTACAACTAATGCACCAAGTGTCGATACAAATGATAAGATGAAAAATGGTAGAAGCGGTGTACATGTATTATCAAAACCACGTGATATAAACGAAGAAAGAATATATGATGAAGTCATTGAAAAAGAAATATTACATTATAAGAGTACAATTTTTCAACTAAAAGCAGAGTTAGAAACAAAAAATAGTAGTTATCAAAATGAAAAAAGGAAAAACGAAGAATATGCAAGGACAATAGAAAATTACATCAACATGCTTAATGATCAGTCATATGATAAAATTAATTCAGTGGAATATTTAAATATGAATATTAACGAAATAGAAAATAAACAACTAAAACAGGAGTTGTTACTTAAGAATAGTGAAATTATCGAGTTAAATAATGTAATAAACAATTTAAAGAGCCAAAAAATCATTTTTTTAAATTGTTTAGAGAATGAACTAGAAATGAGTATGAAAAAAGAAACAGAATGCTCTTTACTTTTACATGCACAAACTAAGCGTTTAACTAATGCGAATAATTTTATAGAAAATCAACAGATACAATTGGAAGAATTGAAAAAAGAGATGCACAAAATGGAAAAAATGTATATTCTTCATGTACAGAAAAATGAAAAACAGATCACCCAGTTGATAAAAGAAAAAGAAGAGTTTCTAAATATTGCCAAAGAATTGGAAATCATTAATGTAGATAATAAAAATAAAAAAGAAGAAATAGAAAAATATAAGAATAAATGTAATGAATTAACAGAGGAGCTCAATGATCTATTACGTATAGTGTCCACAAATGATGAAGATAAGATGATGAACAGTTTTGGAAATTTTTATCAGCAAAACAACTGGAGTTCCTTCAAATGTATGAACGACAGTTTAACCAGTGGTGAAATTGTTTGTAGTCCTTTTACTAGCAAGAAAAATAATGACCCTAGTGATGACCAAACAATACTGAGAAAACAATTAGGGAAGTACATAGAACAGAATGATATATTAAAAAAAGAGTTAGATGAATACACAAAGAGCAATTTAGAACTGGTTGAGCAGATAAAGGAAAAGAATGAAATTATTAATCAGAGAAACCAAATTATTAAGGAGAAGAATGATAATTATATTGTCCTTCTAGAAAAATATAATATTTTAGAAAAAGATTTTGAGAACATTCATGACTTGTGCATACAACTGGAGCACAAATTCGGTCGGGAGCACAGCATCACTTACCTAGGAATTAATAATAATAGCAATGATAGCAATACCAATCCTTCTCTGAATAAAAATGGCAACGTGCTCAGCAAGAGCAATTTCTCTTTAAGCGAATTAGAGCTAAACCAGAGCCATCAAGGTGAGCATGACGTTACTCACTACAAAATATACTGCTCCGAGTTGAGATTGGAAAACGAATCCTTGAAGGTAATTATTGAAAAGTTAAAGAGTAAAAATAAAAAGCTATCCAGAAATATGGAGTATCTTTTGAATGATTTGATACATGCAGAAGAAGCGAGTAGTAGCTCTCCGGTTGGTAACAACCAAAGGGGTGCTTATCCGAATGAATGCGGTGCAAATTATGGAGATAAACATAATAAATCGGACTTGACGAATAATAAGGAGAAGGGGGAAATAGATGAGGAAATTCTATACCCTGAAAATGTGTATACACTAAGAAGATATGAGGAAGGAGAAGGAATAAATAACGAAGACAAAAAAAAGGTGAACGACAATCTTTTAGAAAATAAAAATTGTGAACAGGATACTCATAACCAATTCCACAAAATTAAAGAGGAAAATAAATATGTGCATGCAAGGAGAGGTCTTCCAGATAATGGGCAAAGAGACGAGTATGCCCAGACAGAGAGAACCGTTTTGAGTAATGATAAAACAGAGAAGTATGCACAGACGGAGAGAAGACCCTCAGATGATGAACAAAGAGACGGGTATTCACAGACGGAGAGAATCTCCCCGGATGAAGAGAGAACAGAGAAGTGTGCACAAACAGAGAGAGGTTCGCTCGATGGTGAGCGAAGAGACAGGGATGTCCAGACAGATAACAGTTCAATTCATAGAGAAATGAATAACCTAGTTAGCGAAGGTGTGAACACTGAAGAAAAATCATTTAGCGATAAAAAAGTATACACACATGACAATAGGTTCTTAGTTAACTCTTGCATTAATACAAATAAGGTTGATGTAGTCGATGTAACGATAAACACAGAAGAAGAGGGGAAAACTTTTACTTATAATAGTACTCAGACGAATGAAGTCAACTACTATGTGAAATTTACACAAACAGAATTGACAAAAAGAATTGATAGAGATGTTTTAACAGATATGTGTGGAATAAATAATTTTAATATTAAAAAAATAATGATGAAGAATAATATTTCGAAAAATAAAAAAGTGCAAGTCGCAACAGCTAGTATGAATGCGTCGACACAAACAAGGGGAGGAATGTTCACTGGTAGCAGAAGTAGGTGCAGTCGGACGGGAGATGAAAACTACTACCCCTGCTTCGATATCTGCGATGGAGATAAGTACAAAAGGTACAAAATAGCGAGAAGAAGAAAAATAAAAAGCTGTTCCTCCTCCTGTTTATACTCAAGTAATTCATCAAGGAGCTACTCCTTAACAGATTCCAACGTTCCTTCTAGTGAAATACTTTTAGCAAAAGAGAAACGAACAAAAGGCAGCACTTATAACTGTAATAATGACATTTATAACGACGCGCACGAGGGTAAGATGATGCTCAGAAGGTTCAACTATGATAATTATAGCATATATAAGCACCACAGGGGTAAACGCGAAAAACAGGAAAAACGGGAAAAACAGGAAAAACGGGAAAAATATGAACACTGTGAACAACATGAACATAGAAGACTTGCCAGGAGGAGGGAGGAAAAGAATTACATAAGGGTACTTTCTGCAAATCGAAAAAAGGAGTACTATCAGAACACAAATGATGCTAACAGTTTGGGTGATACGAATTTTGTGGGGAGTAAAAAAGAAAGGCGCAATAATTACAGACGAAACGAGATAGAGGAAGTGGAATCGCTCTTGGAAATCCTCAAATATTCTTCCGATAATGGAAGTGATAAAGGAAGCGATGAAGGAAGTGGTGATTGTACCGCTTATGGTGCCGCTCATAGGGCCGCTCATAGGGCCGCTCATAGCGCTTCCCACAATGGTAACTCCCGTATTTATGGTATTAAAAGACAAAGCACGAAACAAACAAAGAAGAGAAGACAACTAAACCAAATGCACTATACACAGGAAGAAAGAAAAAGATACAGCAGAGGAAAAGATCATACATATAAAATACACAATAGTGAACTAAATTGTAGTCATAAATTCTATTCATCTGATGGTTCGTATCTTCTGGACCAACATAAACAAAATGGAAGAATTGAAAAGAGATCATATAACCAGAAAGATTATAATAAAAAATATATGTGTTGTTATTATAAAAAAAGGGTAAGAACTGAAAATAAATGTGTTCAAACAGGGGAAGGGTTAAGTAACACCCTATGGTATTACTACAATATAGAAGAAAGTATGCGTAATGATAGTAATAATAAGGATAGTGGTAATAATAAGGATAGTGGTAATAATAAGGATAGTGGTAATAATAAGGATAGCGGTAATAATAACGATAGTGCTTTAAGAAGTAAAGTGAAGGAATACTGTAAAGATTTATATTATACCGTAATAATCTGTGAGTACTGTAATGGCTTTTATATAGACATACTACTAATACATATTTTTAATAAATATTTAGAGTTTCTTAAGTACTCTAATTCGTCTATGCATACTATGCATATGATAGAACAATGTCAATTGAATAAAAGAAAAATGATATATTATAATAACACACATGTACAATATTGTAATCCATGGTACGATAAAAATAAGAGGGATGCCAATTTTAATAATAAGTTCGAGTCAAAAAATGGTGTATCTAATTGTTTAACTTGTTCATCTAGCTTTCCCAGATATAAGGTTCACAGAATAAACGCCAGTTCTCCCTCCAGTGTAGGTAAGTGTCCTAGTTGCTCATGCACAACTCAGTTTTGCTATAAATGTAGTAGCGAGAAGAAGCCAGCCGACGTCTTATTCGGAGAGATGAACGGAAGTGATAGCACTGCTAGTAGCTGTGGAAGCGCCGGTAGAAGCAATTCCGGTTATGTTACTCGCACCCACCATAGTAGTCGTAGTAGTTATTGTAGTCGTAGTAATTATTGTAGTCGTAGTAGTTATAGTAGTCGTAGTAGTTATAGTAGTCATAAAAGTCATAGAAACCGTAGTTGCAGCGCGGAGGAGGAGCACGATGATGCTGGCGAAGATGAACAGGACGAGGGGGGCAACAAGGAGGAACGCAGAAGGATGGAAGAGTTCATTGTGAAGCATATTCCTTTCAAATTGCGCATTTGCACGTGTACATACGTGAGCATGAGCTACAGAAAAATTCTTATCCGTAAGGAAGAGGAAAAAAAGGGGTACATGGATCAGAACAAGGATAGGGTGACGAACACAAAGGCGGAAAAAAAAAAAAAAAAAAAAAAAAAAAAACGAAAAGGTAGGCGAGCAGATGAGCGGGTGTATACATGATCAAATATGCGATCGAATGTGCAACCGAATGTGCGAACGAGTAAGTGATAACAATATGCTCCCCCTGAGCAGCAACATTTCAAGTGTTATATGCAAGCTTAGATCGGAGTTGAATGATATGAAAAACATTATTCAGAATTTTCTTTTTTTAAATACAAGTAGTAAACTAGGAAATATTATTTTACATACGGAAAAGGCCCGTGATATTCCTCTCCTTCTGTTCAAATACGTAGAAAATGCAAACGCAAATTATTCGTTGGGTTCCCATCAGAGTATAGAATTCGATAATTATGGTACCGGTAAGAATGAAAATTTAATTTGTAAGCATAACTTAGAATGTGTATATAATTCGTTAAACCATTATTCTGTGCCTAATCAGAAAGAGGGAAAGGAGCAGACCTCCAATATCTGTATGGATGAAAGCTTCAACGGTTGTACATGTGAACATGATATTGAAAAGGTAAAATGTTCAGGTGGTACATGCTTTTCAAACCAGGCACACATCAACAATGCAGTGGATAGCATCGTCGTTCATGAACCTACGAATTGTAGAGATAACGACAAAAGGGAAAGTAAATGTATTGTTCCTTCTCCTCATTACGAATGCAACTCTATAATTAAACTTCAACAACGGAAAGATATGTACAGTGTACGGGGAAACGTTTCCCCTTGCGTATATTGCTTCCATTCAAAAGATAGAGAAATTGATAAGAAAACGAAACATTGGTTTGACTGCTCCATTATTAGTAGAAAGTATGATTCTCCCTCATCAGCAGAGTATGCATGTACAAAAAATTGCAGTCATACAATTCTTCATCCTTTTGAAAAAAAGAATGAAATGGAAAAAATTACTAGCTTTAACTATTTAATGAAAAATTATGATATAAAAAATTTGATGCTTTTTTTCATTTGTTGTCTTTTCCGTTTCAGTGAATTGTTTATTGAGTTTAGATCATCATCAGAAATGGATTTTCATAATAAATTTAGAAGTAAAGTCAGCGGGATTGACAGTAACAACCACGATGATAAGGGTGAAAAGGGGGATGGATTCAATACACACATGTATGATCGTGCAGACTATCCTAGATATAAAATTCATCCTAATACTTGTGAAGAGCAGAAGCAACCATGCACTTCCATCGATTCAATCAGAATGAGCTGCAATAGCGATGAGGAACTTATTAGAGTGGTAGATACATTAGTAGAAGAGTGCACCGTTAGAAGAGGTGGTGGTACTGACAGCGGTACTAGCAGCGGCATTCGGTGCTGCACGAACGCAGGGGGAGAACGCATTGTTCTTTTTCAAATACTGTACGATATTGTTAAGGCCATAAAGGCGAACTACAGAGCCATATATGGGGTATATATCCTGGTAGAGGAAAGAATAAATGAAGAGAACCTAAAAATTATAGATCTCTTCAAGTTAATAGAAAATTATGCTAAAGTACATGTATACATAAACAATTTAAAAAAGATGAATGAAGAAAGAATAAATAAATTAGAGAATGAATTATGTGCATGTAATTTAAAAAATGAAAATATAACAAACATACATATGGAAGATTTACGAAGTAATGAAAGGATAATCAATGAAAAGGAGGTCATCATAAACGACCTGAAGGAGGTGATAGAAAAGTTGGAAAAAGATAATCAAATGGTGCATAAATTGTTATGTGAACAGAAAGAAGAAGAACGGAACTGTTATTATAATTTACATACCGATCCTCAAAAATGTAAAGAAGAGGAAAAGGAAAACATATCTTCAAGTAACAGAACTCACGACTTGCACAGTGACAAAATAAATGCTTGCATAAGTAAAATAAATGAATTAAATGATGAAGTAAACTTGCTCAAAAAGAAAGAAAACGCTCAAACTGTGAACAGCAGCAACTGCGGTAATTGCGGAAACTGCGGAAACTGCGGGAACGGCAGTAAGCGCTTTAACTGTTGTGATAAGAAGCGGAAGGACAGCTCTTCTGCGTCGTCTTCTTCCTCTCCAAGAAGTAATACCTACGCATGCACTCAAAAGAAGAAAAAAGATCTTAATAAAATTATGAACAGTACAGGAAATAATAAAAAGTGCGAAAAGAGAAAATATGAAAAAGGTGAGAAAATTAACCAAATGGACACCTTAACATACTTTGAAGTGAATAAAGTGTGCAACATATTTTTTATCTTAAAAGAGAAAATATTACTCTTCATTTTGTATATTTATAAAAAGTTATATAAGAATGCCTTTACAAATATATACTACATTAAGCAGTTTTACACACAAATAATAAATATATTCCTGAACATCCCGAAACAAGTAAATGTAAATATTTTATTCGTTAAAAAGAGGGAAATTAATTGTAGTCTATACATAAAAAAAGAAAACATAAATACTGTCGACATGAGTCTACTGAGACAAGATAACAACTCGTTTTATGGTTTCCGTGGTGATAGCTCGATGGAAATGATAATGGAAGTAAACAAGAAACAAGTGGATGATCCCGATGATCATAATAATAATAATAGTGATGATGAAAAAATAAAAAAGAAAAAAAAAAAAGAAAAAAGAAAAAAGAAGAAAGCCAATCTCGATGATACCAACGACAATGATATCTACAGCGACTATTACAATAACAGTAACACTAAAAGTAACAACTACAGTGATGATTATGATGGCGATTGGGATGGTAAAAATAAACAGGTGAGTGTAAACAACACGGAGTCGATAAGAAAAAAAAATAATAATAAAAACAAGAATAATGATAACATAGGCTACGTAAGCTCATCCGATAAGGTAAGTTATACATGAAAAAAATGAACCGAAATGTAGGACGGCCCCTTTAAATGTAGTACTTGCCATGATTTATCATACACACAGGGTACCCCCATATAGCATAACATAATTTTTCCCCTTCACGCGTACTAAAAAATGAACAGAAGAAAATGCGCATACGTGAATACATATGTGAACACATCATAGTAAAAATAGTGCGCAAAGGGCACGAATTTCTTCTATATGTATGTACTTATTCATTTGATTTTACTCGGTCGCATTTCATTTCATTTCTTTTCCCTTTTTTTTTTTTTTTTTCTTTTTTTTTGCCCATGTTTTATAGGACTCGTCAACCAGTGTGTCTTTGTTTTTCGATTTTTAAGAAAAAAGGAGAAAAGACAAAATGCACACGAGCGCGTGTATATTTACTTGTGTGCCTTTTTAATCCTTATCCCCATTCACGCATGTACATATACGTACACCTTAGTGTATATGTCTGAGAATGAGTGTATTTTTGTTTTTTTCCTTGTAAATATTCCCACATTTTTTTTTTTTTTTAATGTCTTTTTTTTTCTTAATATTTTATATCATTACAAATTACTTTTGCTATTTTTAAGTTATAAGAGTCTGTTTTGTCAAAATGATAACTTTTTTTTTTTTTTTTTTATTTCACAATATATAGCGCCATGCGATAAGCTATATACTATTCTATAACGATCTAATATAATTATTATCATTATTATTAGTAGTAATATTACTACTATTATTATTACTAGTAGTAGTAGTAATATTACTACTATTATTATTACTACTAGTAGTAGTAGTAGTAGTAGTAGTAGTAGTGGTATTTTATTTTTTTTTTTTAATTTTAACATATGCGCCATAACGCAAGTTATATTCTTAGTTTAAGAAACTACCTTTTCAGTTAAACGTTATTGCGACAACATGAAATGTGACAGCCTTTTTGCTTTATCTTTTTTATACTACTATTTTGTATTACTATTTTGTATTACTATTTTGTATTACTATTTTGTATTACTATTTTGTATTACTATTTTGTATTACTATTTTGTATTACTATTTTGTATTACTTTTTTGTATTACTATTTTGTATTACTATTTTGTATTACTTTTTTGTATTACTTTTTTGTATTACTTTTTTGTATTACTATTTTATATTACTATTTTGTATTACTATTTTGTATTACTTTTTTTTTTTTTTTTTTTTTTTACTTCTTTATTTCCCATATTTTTTTGAAATTATATACTTTTTCACGTTCTTTATTTTTTTTTTTATTTTATCCATTTTATTTTTATCTTTCCACGTAAAAATTGTTTCAAACAATATTGTGCATTTCTCGAACGTTGTTTCCTCGTGAACTTTTGGAAACTACGATACCTGATAAACCCGTTACTACCCCAGCTACACTCTTGCTAGACTGTACGTGTCCATTTTGTAGGTGCGTCTCCTTGAAGAAGATTTAAATGTTTACTTCTGTTTCAGGTCTTATGTGTCGAGTTTTCTACTTATCATATTGAAAGAAAAAATTGGTGCAATAATATCTTTTCCTAATATCTTTTACATTATTGTTAATTCCTTTTGCATAGCTATGCACAATGTTCTTATCATTGGTAATGTTTTCCTTAATGTAACTTCTAAAGCTTTTTTTTAATATGCTCTTATATTTTGTTTCGTTCCACATATTTCCGTTAGCTTGATCTAAGAACCCCTCATCCTCTTTGTTTTTTTGTACAGTATACTTGCTCCTCCAGTATTCATTATTCCCATTGTATAACATAATGATCTGATGTTTTTTCTTACGTTCCTCTGTGTCTTCATATATTTTTCCATACTTTGGTAAATGGTATTTCTGAATAGCTTTTTTTCCACTCTTTTCCTTAATCCTTTCTTCTATATTCTCTTCCTCGTTCTCTGACACTACTTCGTTGTAATAAAAGCTGTAGGGATATTTCTTAATACATTCAATTAAAGCTATATAACTTTTCATCTTGTCTATATTGGAATGGTTAATTTTCGTGTATGAGTTAATGATTTGGTGCAGTGCTCTTATTTTTTCAATATAATATTTTATTTTATCAATTAGTTTTTTCCTTTCTTTATTCTCTACATCTTGACAACTTTTATATATTCTTTCATTATTTTTTTTTTTTGTGCATTCTGGGGTTTTTTCATTCATTAAATGCTCCGTTTCGAATACCCCATTGGGGAATTTCCACCCGGTTCGTCCTACGTTTCTGTTCTCACATATGCCACTACCATTGTTCGTACTAGTAGTGGTGGTAGTGCTATCCACAGAATCAACAGCAGCGATAGCAGTGTGGGTAGCACGGTTATCAGCAGTGGCAGTACTGGTAGCTCTAGTCGCATCCATATGATCTCCATTATTGTAGCTTATGTTATCAAAATAAAAGATGCATGTTTCTACTTCGAACGAATAGTCCTGCTTCATGTATTCGTACAGCAAAATCTTTTTCAAATACGTTCTGTAATTACATAAAATTTTTATCACATTCAATTTGTCATTTTTATTTAAATAACAAAAATCCTCATTAATTTTTTTTATTATATTAATATTATCAAACTTTTGTCTTTCCTCCTCTGAAAAAAATTCAGATTTAACAGAGGACTTATCATCCAAAGAGTTAGACAGAAAAGAGAAATTATATGCACTACTGTTAGTGTTATGTTTATCGTAAAGGTTATCACACGGCATATCACACGGCATATCACACGGCATATCACACGGCATATCACACGGCATATCACACGGCATATCATACGGCATATCATACAACATTGTGTATCTTTTCCTTTTTTCATCAATTATATCCATCCCTTTTCTAAATGCAGATCCGTCTCTAATACCAGCGTCATTGTCTAAATCGTGCATTTGCGTATATTCCTTTGTTAGTCCCTTCCTGATTTCGTTCTCTCCTTTACTCGTCTGAATTACCTTATTAATAAGCCTTTTCCTACTCATATCCATTCGACTTATGTCATTAGTTGAATTAGCAGAAATGGAAACGAGGGAATTGTTCAAGTTAGTTCTTCTACTCTCACATTCGAAGTTGAAGTGGTCCAAGTTACAGTCTAATTCGCGGTCAAAGCCACGGTTGATAGCACATTTAGAACTGCATTCCTTCGTGTGCTTCACTTCGTTATGACTGCTATTTACGCACTCATCAACGCATGCGTTCCTATTTTTTTCCTGTATCTCCTTTAATCCCGAGTATTTTCCGATATTTTCCTTCTTTACATGAATGTTGTTACTACCACATTTCCTCTTATATCTAACATTACATTCATTTTGGTTATTCTCCCTACAATTTGCTTCTCTATCCACATTGTCATATGTAGAATCTTCCCTCATGTAACTCTCGCATTTTTCAATTTTCCCTTTACACCCCATATTTTTAGGAAACGCGGTTAGTACAGTTTTCCCTCTATTGTTGTTAAAATTTGTAAGAACAAGACCTTCCTTTGTGATCATACGAAGGTGGGAAGTACTAGCAGAAGCAGTAGTGGTAGATGCAACGCCAGTTATAGAAGCAGAGGACATATCAGCAGTTGTACCATTTTCACAGCTCTCATCGCACCTCCTCCTCCTCTTCACGTTATCGTGTCTGTTGAATGTTTCTTTACTGCAACTGCTTCTTTTGTAGTGCCCTGATTTATTGATGTTTTTTCCAGGTCCATCGGAACGTTCCACTTCAGGGGGCATCTCCAATTCCACGTCTTCTTCTCTTCGTGGTTCTTTCCGAACTAGCCTGTTTGCACAGGTCCTATGCATATCTACTATTCCTTTTGTTGCTGTGCCATTTATGCACCTTTGATACATATTCTCATGTATATTAACATGATCATTGACAAAATTGCGCTTTTTATTTACTAACACGTTCTTATTATTATTTCTGTCATAAATTATATCGTGAATGCCCTTTTCATTATTATGAACACTGTAAGGTAATTCATTATATATTCCTTTACTTCTATCTCTTACGATTTCATTCTTTCCTTTAATGTATATATTTACTGTATCATAATTATCAGTGTTTATAGTGTTTAACTCTGTTTCCTTTTTTACTTTAAAATAAAATGGTACGTTTTTATGATTAATAAAAACAATATGGTTATATGTACTTCCAGTTTTAAAGATAGAACAGCTGTTTCTATTATTATGTAGATCCTCTTTCCCTCTAGATGTTATTGCCACCTCAGAATAAGATTTACCAATACATTTATAATTTTTTTTTAACGTATTTTCAATTTTATCACTATGATTTGTTCCAAGTTTTATACTGCTATTCCTTCCCTGTATCTTCAACGGATTACCATTTCTTATAATATAATTTTTTTCATAACATTTGGAGGGATACATTTCAAAATTTTTATTTTCTATTTCATAGGGAGATAATGGCATCTCTTCATTTTTCTGTTTTTCTTCTTCATTCCTCGTTCTGTCATTATTATATCCTTCTTCACTCCTCGTTCTACCGTTATTGTTTCTTTCTTCACTCCTCGTTCTGTCATTATTATATCCTTCTTCACTCCTCGTTCTACCGTTATTGTTTCTTTCTTCACTCCTCGTTCTGTCATTATTATATCCTTCTTCACTCCTCGTTCTACCGTTATTGTTTCTTTCTTCATTCCTCGTTCTGTTGTTATTATATGCTCCTTCACTCCTTGTTCTACTGCAATTAATTCCTCCTTCAAGTTGTTTACCGTCCTTGTTAAACTCATGTTCCTTGTCTTCGACCTCGTTTAATTTATATATTAGAGAACTTTCTGTTAATAGGACGCTTATGCTGTTCAAGTTCCTAGTTTTAATGGTACCATTCGCGTCGATACACCCACCCTCTTCGATTTCGTTCCGAGTATTTGTAACGTTGTTCGTTGCGCTAATAAGGTGGACTTCCTCATTGTTTCCCACATCTATCATATCGTGTTCTTCACTGATGACGCTCCCTACATTATTAGCGCTTTCCACATTAACGATACTTCCCATATTAGTAACGCTTCCAGCATTATGAGAACCTTCCCCACTAAATGCGCCAATCCCATTTAGTTTTCTCCTCTTGTCATTGGTGAACTCAATTGTATGCTGACCAGTTGGTCGACTATTGTGAAGACTTAATTTGTTGAGCGTCTTCTTCTCACAAGGCTGAAGGCTTCGACTTCTGTAAGTGTAATTTTTTGGGCTTGATAATTTGAAAGTATAAAAAAATTTAACAAAAGAACATATAACCACATCATCTGGATATGTTAAATCTTTTCTGTTCATAATTTTTTTTTTTACTTGCTCAATTAAAGAAATTTTGGATTGTATAATATTTTCCATACTTACAAATTTACTATTAAAAAATAATTTTTGAAAAACTTTCTCGTTTTTCTTAACAAAACTTATATACAAATTACAAATACATTCATTGTTCTTTTTACAAAAAAATAATTGAGAATTATATATTTGTATTTTATTTTTATATGCAATTATTTTGACAAACAAGGAAATTAAATATGCACATGAGTGTATATCTTTCATGTATTTAAAAAAATCAGAGAAATGAGTAACATTTTTATAAAAAACAAAGGAATAATCATAAATATCAAATTGTAATTTATTTAAATCTATTTGATAATAATTATAATTTTTCAAAAATTTATATACTTCTTCATTTGTTATGATATAATTACATACTTCTTTTTTTACTATAAATGAATGGTTATTATTTATCTTTATGTTGTATTTGTCCATAATAAAAAAAATTAAAGAGTCAAAGGTATCCTTTAAAGCAACTCTTATATTTGATACCTTATCCCCTTCAACTTTGCAATTGTGAACGTAATTGTTTTGCTTAATCTGTTTTTTGTCTTTTTCCATATATGAAAGCGGAATATTATTATTCTTTTTTCTTGCTGAATCAATAATTCTTTTCAATTCGCTATTTTTCTTTACTATACACACACTTTTCATTTCCGATATATTTTCCAGAAAAATTACATGTATGCATCCCTGATATGCATTTTTGCTTAGTTTGAAAAAGGTTAAATTACATGCTTTTATAAAAAAATTATTATGCTGAAAAACGTCTAGTACTTCTTCATAAAGACTTAAAATGTCCAAATCAAAAGAACTATACCCTTTTTTAATATCTGTGTATTCCTTCTTCGCTTCTCTAATTTTTAGCATCTCGTGGTACTTACCCACCATCAAGTTATAGCTGCCACTCTTTTGCAAGTATTGATGAATAATGTCATATGTTAACAACTTATCTACTTCGTCCATGTTTGTGTTCGTAACTATACTACACTATAAAACAAATTATTGCACCTTAATATAATTTTATACACCTTAATATAATTTTATACACCTTAATATAATTTTATACACCTTAATATAATTTTATACACCTTAATATAATTTTATACACCTTAATATAATTTTATACACCTTAATATAATTTTATACACCTTAACATAATTTTATACACTTTTATATAATTTTTTACACCTTAATATAATTTAATATATTATTATATTATTATATATTTATGTGCCTTATAATGTAATAATGTAAAAGTATCGTTAAATAGTTAAGCCAAAGAGTCTTAAATCCCAATAGGAAAAAAAAAAAAAAAAAAAAGGAAAAAAAACAAAAGGTAGTACGACTCTTTTTTTTTTTTTTAGAACAAAATGTATCTGCACGTTCAGAATATTTTTCTACATAGGACAGAAATAAAATAATCTGTATTTTAGTATATTTGTGCATATATTTTATATACTGGTAATGTTGATATGCACTGGTAATACTTCTATATAATGGTTTACATTGGTAATTTCTTTTATTACTATTTTTGTATTTTCCGGTTTTTGTATACAACTATGTACACAAATAAAAGGGGGGAAAAAAAAATGTACAAGTCAGGTAAGTCGAAAATATAAAGTAGGTAGAAAGTTGTACAACTAAAGTGTTTAGAAAGAGTACACTAAATAAAAGGGAGAAAATGGAGAAAAGGAAAAGGAAAAAAAGGTACGGAAAATTCAGAAAAAAGTTAGAAAATGTGCGAAAAATATTTTTAAAAGGTTCTTAAAATGGGAAATTAAGAAAAAAAAATAATAAAATAAATAATAAAAAAAATAAAATCAAAATAAAATTAATCAAAATCAAAATAAAATTAATCAAAATCAAAATAAAATTAATCAAAATCAAAATAAAATTAATCAAAATCAAAATAAAATCAATCAAAATCAAAATAAAATTAATCAAAATCAAAATAAAATTAATCAAAATCAAAATAAAATTAATCAAAATCAAAATAAAATTAATCAAAATCAAAATAAAATTAATCAAAATCAAAATAAAATCAATCAAAATCAAAATAAAATTAATCAAAATCAAAATAAAATTAATCAAAATCAAAATAAAATTAATCAAAATCAAAATAAAATTAATCAAAATCAAAATAAAATCAATCAAAATCAAAATAAAATTAATCAAAATCAAAATAAAATCAATCAAAATCAAAATAAAATCAATCAAAATCAAAATAAAATCAATCAAAATCAAAATAAAATCAATCAAAATCAAAATAAAATCAATCAAAATCAAAATAAAATCAATCAAAATCAAAATAAAAATGTGGATAAATACATAAAAGCAGAAGAAATTATAACGACACAAGTATTTTTTTCAGTAACACCTGTTGGTTTTTTCATAAATACAATGACATGTACGACACAAAAGTATATATATACATTTATGTACGTATGTAAACATATAGTATACGAATTTTGAGAAGACGTTCAACTTGTTATATATGTGTAGAGAAATTATTGTTCCTTTTCAAAATTTATAAGAACATTTTTTTAATATTTCTTTCCTGGTTTGTTTTTTTTTTAAATTACACTTCTGTGTTCACATGCGTATTTATTTTTGCATCCATTTTTACATTCCTTTTTGCACTACTTTTTACATTGCTTTTTACATTCCTTTTTGCACTACTTTTTACATTGCTTTTTACATTCCTTTTTGCGCTGATTTTTACATTGCTTTTTACATTCCTTTTTGCGCTGATTTTTACATTGCTTTTTACATTCCTTTTTTTGCTCTAACTTTTGCATTGCTTTTTTTTTTTTGTTCACTTTTGTATCTATTTCAATTTTATTAATATTTTTTTTCGAGCTCTATTAGTACACACTATAATCGAGGGAAGTGCATGAACGTTTTGCAAATATATTAAAAAATTTGTGTAATTCCCTCTTCACTACTTAATAAATCTCTATTTGATCAAACGTTTTTTTCTTCCCCTTTTTTTATATAAGACAACCAAATGGTGTATTTTTTTTTTATAGTTATGTGTATACATAGAAAATGAAATGGAAATGTTTGTGTGCGACTTTTGTTTCATGTGCAATTCCTTTTACACAAATGTGTACAACATATGCATGCGCAATGAACACTTTTTCTTATTTTTTCTTTTTCTCACTTATTTCTTCTTTTTTTTTCTTTTTCTCACTTATTTCTTCTTTTTTTTTCTTTTTCTCACTTATTTCTTCTTTTTTTTTCTTTTTCTCACTTATTTTTTCTTTTTTTTTCTTTTTTTTCTATTAATTCTCTTTTTTAATCCATTTCATTTCAATGTTTTTACCGAATTTTTAAGCATATCAAATAGGCATTATAAATGATTTATGAGATAAAACGCATAAAGCTCACCAAACAGTACGATATATCTTACAGTATATATTCATCTTAAGCTACCCTCCCATATCCTCTACGCAACAAAAAAAAAAAAAACTGTATGATCAAAGGTAATATTAACCATTGTTTCTAATTTTTTATTTACATAAATAATAATAAAAAAAAAAAAAACCCTTTATTTTTCCAAACACTGAAAATGTAAAATTAAATAGAATAAATAGCACATTTTTTTAGTTTACTGACAGTGTTGCAATGTAGTATGTTCATATATATATATATATATTTTATATATAATTGAGAATTGCACTTCCATAAATGATCATCTATTTTTTTCAATTTCACCTTACATGTTAATGCAATATATAAGGGAAAAAAAAAAAAAAATTTATACACATACATAGATAGGAAGTTGGGAAAAAAAGAATTCAAAATATTTGAAGATAGCTATAAAAAGAAATTCAAAAAAAATAAGCAGAGAGCTTAATAAACAAGTTCACTCCTTATTAATGAAACGTTTTATAAATTTTAAAGATGCTGATCCAATGAAAAATATTTAATAATAGAAATTGGAGTATTACACATATTAAATGGAAAAATATTCTTCTGTAATTTATTTTTATATATTTTCTTTTTTTTTTTTTTTTTTTTAAGCTATTTTTCGCAATTTTTTTTTTTTAAATAAAATACAAAATTACATACTTATATGTTAATAATACTGAGAACTGTTTTGCTTTATTTGACATTATTTTGTTTTGCTATATTTTTTTTTTTTTCGTTCCTCGTAAATATTCTGTAAAAATGCTTAGATCAGTTTTTGCGTTACATACATATCTTCATTCATTTAAGGTATTAAAAAATTTTTAATTAAAAAATAAAAAAAAATTCAAAATAGAATAAAAAATGCTATATGAACGATTGCTTAAAAGCGAAGGTGTAATTTTGTTTTGTTTCAATTCAATGAAGTTACGAACTGATCCATAATGTTCGTGAATTTTTCTAATTATTATTAGCATTTTTTTATATTACCACCAATATATTTATTTATGCATGTGTGTGTGTTTTTCATTGTAGAAAGGGGGAGTACCCAAGAAGAATTTTCTATACTTGAAACAAGTAACTTTCCTTTCTTTCATTTTTGCACACACATATATGTAATTATGGCTGTAACATTATACTTTTTAAAAAAAAAATTTTTTTTTTTTAATGCTACTTTAATATATAATGGTATGGCATCTTTTCTCTGTTCGTTTTACCATTATTTTTTTTTTTTTCCCCTTTGTTAAATAGTTTACCTGTATATATGTGTTTATAAATTTCGTAATCAAACTGTATAAAATATTGTGTATCTGGTATTTTAAAATATTTTGTATAAAAGCTGAGCTCATCTTCTATATCTTTGTTGTTGTTTTCTTTTTTTATTTTTTATAGGAGAAGTTAATATGCAACCAGCAAACTCCCTTACATATATATAATGCAACAAAGTTTTCGAAGAAGTCAATGAATCATAGATTGTTCTATATAAATTGGGTTTTCGTCTTTTTATTTCTAGACATGTGTAATAGTCATTTAGATATATGAATATAAAAAAAGAAAAAGAAAAGAGACACTGCAATTAAAACTATTATTCTTTCCGTACTTCGAAAATACATATATACTTATACATGTATAAGTAATGTATGGATAATAGATGTACATACATGTACATTACATTTTACATAGGTGTATTACGTTGTTCGTAAGTTATAAAACCACTACTGTAAAAAACAAAAACGTGCATATAAACATATTGCACTTTGGTTAATTTTTAAACTTTTATTTTATTTTATATTTGTTGTGTACTTATGAACAGTTATGAAATTAATAAGACTTCCAAAAAAAAAAAAAAAAGGTTAAATATAAAAAATAAAATATAAATCATAAAAAATGGAATATAAAAAATAGAATATAAAAAATGGAATATAAAAAATAGAATATAAAAAATAGAATATAAAAAATATAAAATAGTATATAATATAAAATGGTGAAACAAAAATCATAAATTTATCCTCTACAAAAAAATTAAAAATATTTAAAAGATTTAAAAGATAGATAAATTCCACACGCTGTAAGTGCAACTAACAATGCACCTATTAATCCGTCTGATGATATTAAATCAAACAACAAGCTTTTTAAAGCTAAGGCATTACTGTTTCTTGCATCAATTTTTAACAGTGCATTTAAATAGTTTTTTGCTTTTTTATAATCTCTTAATTTTATATGTGCTATAGCTAGCTGGTATAAACAATCAATGCGATTGTAATTTATAAGTAATAATTCGTGCAACAAAGACGAAGCATATTTTATATTTTTTAAATCGGACGAACATATTAATAAACAGGCGTAATCGAATTGTGTCTTCGGCATTACGTGGTCAACCGACAACTCCTGCAAAATAAGCAAAACATACATGGGTTTATGTACACATGTGTGTGTGTATGTACGTATGTGTATAAATGTATGTGTATGTACGTATGTGTATGTACGTATGTGTATAAATGTATGTGTATATGTATATGTATATGTATATATATGTATGTGTTTATGTATATATATGTATGTGTTTATGTGTACATTTCTTCCGTTAATTTAAACCAATACATTTGAAGTTACACTAGCGCATTTATGCACACAGTTGGAGTAAATATAGCATAAGACATATACACACAACTGAGGTACATATAAGCAACAGTTAAACACTCACAGATCTGTATATATAGTGAAAAATAATAGGCATTTTCAGGTGCTCAATATATATATATACACAGGCATATGTTAATATATATATCAGTACGAGAACATATCTTACAGCTATTTTTGCAAACTAAATTTTTCATTCCTTACAGTTTCGTATTCGTTTTTCAGTCTTTGAAGTTCAATTTTCAGAAACTCTGGTTTGTCCATTTTTTTTTTTTTTTTTTTTTTTTCTAATTATTTGATAAAGATATAAATTTAAAAAGAAAAAGAAAAGAAGATAATGAAATAAGGAAATAACAGAATAATGCAATAACGCAAGAACGAAATGAGAAAAGAAAAAATGAAAAAGATAAAGCTTCACGAACGTTACTACCTTCAGTATCTTATTAGTTCATAATTAAATCCTTCCCTTCTCAGTATTTGTTAAACCTGTATTTTTCAGATATTTTTGTGATATTATTAACTTTTGAATTGTTTAAAAAAAAAAAAAAAAAAAAGAATGTAAATACAATACAGAAGCACACAAAAATGTATCAAAGAAAAAAAAAAAAAAAAAATATACTTGGTTATTTCATTTCATATACATTTGATGCACGTACAATATAATTGACTTATTTTGTAGGATGTAGCAAAAAATTGGATAGAACAAAATAAAAACGAAATAAATACATAATAAAAATGAAATTAATACAAAATAAAAGTAAATTGAAAACAAAATTAATACAAAATAAAAGTAAATTGAAAACAAAATTAATACAAAATAAAAGTAAATTGAAAACAAAATTAATACAAAATTAAAACAAAATTAAAACAAAATTAAAACAAAATTAAAACAAAATTAAAACGAACTAAAAACAATATAAAAACAAAATTAAAATAAAATAAAAATAAGGGTGTTTAAACGGAAAAAAATGTATTTCGTTCTTTATGCTATTATGTTCCGCCTCTATTAAGTGTTTTGTCCGCCTTTCCTTTTTGTTTTCCATATCCTTTTCCTTCATTTTTATTTTTATTTATTTTTACATGTTTTACTTTTTTTTTTTTTTTTTTTTTCCTTTTTGTGTTTTCATTGCAACACATGTATTCATTGTTTTATTATATTTAATTTATGCACCTGATATATGTAAATTATTTCTTACACGAAGGACAAAAAAGTATAATTGGAATAAATAAATCTGATAAATTAAATGAATAAAATAAACCAAATGAATTAAAAAAATGTAATGAATTTAACGAATTAAACGAGTTAAATCGGTTAACACGTAAAATAAGATGAAAAGCTTAAATGGGTTAAATAAATGGGTTAAATTCATCAAAAAAGGATTCAATTTTTAAAAAACGAATTTCCAATTTCCTGCATTTGTTTATTTGTTATAATAACGCAAACGAGAAAAATTATGAATATCCCAGTAGGAAGCACACAGATCTTAAGTACCATTCATCCCGGTTATTGCACAGTATACTGTAAAATTACATAGAAAATAAGAAAGTAAGGGGGTAAAGCATGAAGTGGAAAAAAGGGTACCTTCACACGATATACTGAGGTAAAAAGAATGGCCTCAATAAAAAGGAGCAGGCACACATTTTATTTATATATGTATTTATGCTTTTATATATATATATTTATTTATATATTTATTTACTTATTTTATAAATTTACCTGTTTTCCACGCTACAAGAATTTTCATATATTATTGATACACTCTTTTTTTTATGCTCAAATACACATTTGACTATGTTCAAAAATTTGTCGTACTCCTCGGCGGACAATTCGACTGTTATGAACAGCAATCCTGCAGCACGTAACGGGAAATAAAAATAAAAAATAATACAGCACAGAACGTAATGCACCCAAATATAATACATAATAATACAATATAAGTACATAATAATACAGTATATATACATAATAATACAATATAAATACATAATAATACAGTATAAATACATAATAATACAATATAAAGGAATAAAATTAACCCCCTCTTTGCAGAAGATCCGCCATGTGGTTCAAGTACTTATGCACTCCCTTGAAAGTGGCTGTGTACCTCTTTCCGTACGTACTTGTGTATGCATTTTTTCGGTAAACAATACTTCTTTTTATATTGTATATAATTATGCCAAACCTATTAAAAGGAGGATATAAAATAAAAAAGTAAAAAATTGTACTTTCTATATACTGTCTGTTTAATCATGGTGCCCTTTTTTTTTTCCTTTTTTTTGAGAAGCTGGTGGATCATGTATGCATATATGTAAACTCTCGTCTCAGTTATATTACTTTAAATTATTGAGGTACATGTTATTCAGCTCTTCCAAAATATCTGTAAAGGTTAACGAGGAAAAGTAAAAGGAATGCAATTTCTTATTAGACGTGGTGTGGTGCACACGCTGGGTGGAAGTTGCGCAAACATACATGACAGATACATGTATATAAATATAAACAAATAAATATATAAATATATATATATTTATATATATGTGTATGTACGCGCCCACATGCAAGCAGTGCGCAGCTCGATGACTTACCCTCCCTGTGCAGGGATGTTATATGCATACACTTGTTATGATTAACGTTTCTGTCTATGTAATTGGCGTTTTTGACAGAGTCAGAGAGTATAATAGATATAATTTCACTATAATTCGAACGTAAATCTCTGCACTGTTCATTTGCAAAAGAGGCGTTTATTATGTATTCTCCTACATTTCCGTTGATGTTTAGTATGGTAGTAGGTGTTTCACAAATATTTTGTAAAAACAGACGATCATGTTTATTATCGACATGAAAGATATCATATGTTATATTCGTAATATTATTATAAAAGGTATAATCATTTTCACAGTAATATAATTCTAGATCTGTTCCTTTGATTTGTTCTAATATATATTCTTTTCCCATTTGTGCTCTTTTTTCTTTTTTACTTATAATTTTTTTACAAAAAATATTTTGAGGGGTAAAAATATTTTCTAATTCTTTTTCAAATATATAATTATATTTTTGTATAGCTAAATTATCATACCTTATAAAAATATTTTTATCATATATATATGCAAGAATACCTGGTAAATCGTCATTTATTGAATTAATAATTTTACAAAAAATTTTTATATTATTTCTATACTTAAACGAAAACATATAATCATATATATTTATATTATATATATATTTAAATCTCCTTTTAATACTTTCATATAATTTTTTTATAAAAAATTTATCATCAATTATTTTTCTTATATCCTTTTCAATTATTCGAATGACTATATTACTTTTCCTATTTAACAATCCAATACCAATGTCTGCTTTATTATAAAAGAAAACATTAACCAACTCTCCTTCTTGATATTTACTTAGTTCAGATATATTTCTTACTTCGAAGTCATACACATATCGATGTTTCTCTTTCGACAGTGCATTGTATCTCTGTGATGAAAGGTACATTGAGCAGTATTTTTTATTATCGCCCCCACTCTCATTCTTCATGTTGCACATCTCTCCATCGTTTCTACTACTACGGTTCTCACTACTACTTCGGTTCTCACTACTACTACGGTTCTCACTACTACTACGGTTCTCACTATCGCTATTTTTTCCATCTTCCAAATTTTTCATGTTTCCTTCTTCCCCCTGGACGTGAAACTCCTTGAAAACGTAACTACTCTGACCACCGCCAATACTTGCATTAATATTTACAGTACTATCAACTAAACCAGTCACTTCGGAAGGATCTATTCCAAGCGGGGTGGAGTGAATTTCCCCTTTGTTGGTACTACAAGTTAGCTGGTCTTCGTATAATAAAATATCCGTTTCCAGCGGTTTTAAATAAACGTTTATTCTATTTTCATATGTACTCGTTAATGTAACTCTTTTATTATTTATTAGTCTTAATTCTTGCAAGTCTAAAAAATTCGTTGATGTATTTTCTATATTTGCAGATGCGTTGCTCATCCATTTTAAATTACTTGATTTTGAACTGAAAGCTAGTTTCTTTATGCCCCCCCCCAAAAAAAAATGTTCTTTACTACTGTTATTATATGCTTTTTTAAAATGTTTCAAGCTTATTCCTACTTTTTCTTTACTCAATATATTAAACATATTTCTCCCTCTTACAATATTTATTTTTTTTTTTTTTAATTTGTAAAATGAGTATATTTACTCGCTATACTAAACTATGACTCATCTTTCGTTGTTCACTTGTTCGTATCGGCATAAATAACTTGATTGTATGTGTGTATACACAGGCGTACATGTGCACAAACGTGCGTAGCTTTCTACATACGAATGAGCAAAATTTTTAAGCCAAAGTGGTTATAAATACGACGGGGAAAAAAAAATTAAAAAACAAAGAAAATTAAAAAAAAATCGACTGCAATATAAACGCTGCTGCAATATAAACTCTGCTGCAGTATAAACTCTACTGCAGTATAAACTCTACTGCAGTATAAACGCTGCTGCAATACGAACGCTGCTGCAATACGAACGCTGCTGCAATACGAACGCTGCTGCAATACAAACGCTGCTGCAATACAAGCGCGAATACAAAAATTATTTCAAAAAATGCGCTACATTAATATGTTGTGCTTTGCACATTTCCGACGTTCGTAATGGTAACAGTTGCCACTAGGAAGGACTCCTACTCATGCATATGCATCAATTTCGTATATTTCATATTCGTATTTTCGAACTTATGCAAAATGCGCAAGACCGCCATATTGTAACAAGTTGAAAATGTACAAAAATAAAAAAAAAAGAAAAAAAGAAAAAAGAAAAAAAGAAAAAGAGAAAAAAGAAAAAAGAAAAAAAGAAATTTTTTCTATCCATTCCATCTTCAGTTAAAATTCGCTCTGTACATAACTTTTTAAGGTAAAAAAAAAAAAAAAAAAAATAAAAAAAAAATAGATAAACATTTTAACAATCCTTATTTCCTAGTGGGGTCCAGGAATTGCACGTTACTTTCTCATAACGATGACTTCTAATTTGCTACAAGAAGGAGTATTTTTTTTTTGTATTTCTGGAGCAGCTTGATGTTTTTCTTTGCTTCTCGAAGTTTCACCTTCATTTTGCAGTACTCGTAAAATATTAGGGACGGGTTAGTTGTATATGCCTTTTTAATAAACGAAGAGAGTGGTACCTTTTCCTTTAACGCTGTGTTGACATTTTTGCACCCAGTTATAATACACCAGATAGTATATATTATGCTCGTTTTAATTTGGATATGCAATTGTTTAAAAAGAACAACAAAATCGTCGATTCCTATATGCTTGTCCTCATTTGTACATTCAAAGATGTCAAGAATCATTAGCTTCAAGTATGTTTCTATGGAATAATTACGATCAGTGGGGTTCTTTAACGATTCGGTTTCTTTTAATATGGAAGAAACTCCTTTACCATTACCTTTTTCTTCATCCTTTCGCTCGATATTGTAATGATAAAGGGAGCTATGTATACATGGATGAAGGATGCCCTTTTCTGGTACTTGCTCACCGCTATACCTTTTCAGGTTTGGTGTGTTGTTCGCACTGCTAAGCCTTTTCAGGTTAGATGTGTTGTTCGCACTGCTAAGCCTTTTCAGGTTAGATGTGTTGTTCGCACTGCTAAGCCTTTTCAGGTTAGATGTGTTGTTCGCACTGCTAAGCCTTTTTAGGTTTGGTGTGTTGTTCGCACTGCTAAGCCTTTTTAGGTTTGGTGTGTTGTTCGCACTGCTAAGTCCTTTTAGACTTGTAGAGTAACTTCTGCTGGGTAGAGAACTTTTCAAATTGCAAATCTTATATATGTTCGTATTACCAGTACGTGAACAAGTATTGGCACGTGTGTTGTTCAACTTTGAGAAATATTTCATCTCAATTCTTTGCCACATATGAAATAGTATGCTCATAAATTTATTGTCTACATCTAACAATGGGTAACTTAAATTACTGTATTCATCATCACCTGCGTCCCCAGCATCTCCAGAATATGTATTATGTGCATTGTGCATATTTTTCCATTTCGATGAGTATTCCTTTTGCAGTGAGCCCCTTTCATGAGGATCATTATTGTGCAACAAGAAGCATCCATGAAGTCTATCACTAGTACAGTCTCTACTACTATTACGTCTTCCACTACAACTGCAATTTTTAATAGTACTGTCATTTGTATCTTTTTTACACATATCCTTATGGAAACTCATACACCTTGAGGCAAGAAACATATTTGTACCGCTAACGGTGCATTCAACGCTCCTGCACTTATTATTACTCGTTGGCAGCATGACAATATTTGTTAGAATAGACAAAAATTGCTGATAAAAATAGTCATAATTTACTCCAATATTTAATATAAACCTTATACTTAAATATTTGTGAACTATATCAATATTGATAATATAATTTTTTTTAAAAAAAAAATTATGTAATAACCTCGTTTTTAACATATTCTCTTCAACATATTCAATAAAATCGCTACTATTCACAAACAAATTGCTCAGTTTCATTTTTTCTAAAATATTTTTGATAATATCAAAAGGGTAATTCTTCTTTTCGGATAAAGAAGTATCACTTCCTTCGTTATATTCCCATTGATATAATCCTATCTCATCAGCGTAATTTGCTACTAAGCAAGGAATCACATGAGAGTTGTAGTTAAACTCGATAATTTCATTCACCACTTGTTGTATACAGTCTACATACGATTCGTCATTCTTTCCATTTAGAATATTTAAATTACCATGGTTAGAAATATTATCACTACTAGTAGTCTTGTTCTTTCTCTTGGTTCCAGTAACTCCTCTATAAGAATAACTATTCATGCTCACATAATTTGTTATGTCGTTGTTTAGGCTATACCAGTATGTACCCCAGGAGTTCCTTTCCGAATAATTCCTAGAATGCCTCAAATTGTGTATGCTATTGCACAGAGTTGTAGCACTAACTGTACTGTGGTACGTGTTAAAGGGTGCTATATCTGATATGCTTTTTTTTTTTTCCTTTTTTTTTCTCTCATCTTTCACTTGTTCTGCTTCTTCTACCTCTTTTTCTTCTTCTATGTGATTGAACTCCTTCGTATTAGCTAGTCCATTCGTAATGTTATTGTTCGATGTTGAAGAAGACAAGCTGTGGTTCCGAATAAATGAATACTTCGTTTCGTTCATAAAAAAAGCAGCATATACTTGATGAAAATTGAAAAAGGTATATAAAACAAACCTTACAATTTTTTTTAAATTGTATATTCCATACATCACTTCCCACATTCTGTTTTTATTCTTTTCTTGTTCTATTATATCTTCCATTTTTTGGAAGCACTTTTTAAAATAAGAAAATAAGCCAACAAAGGATTCAAGGAAACATGTATTTCCATCCTCCCTATAATAGTTAATTATTTCATCAATGGAACTTAGCATTCTTGATATACTTCTTTTGCAATTCTGTATTTCGTTTCGTCTTATATATGCATTTATTTCGTTAATACCTTTACATGTTACTGACAAAATTAGAAATAAATCGCTAGAAAAACATATTTCAAAAAATGTGATAAAATTTTCGATCCAATTTGGGGAAATAACTTCAATTTGTTTTTCACCTGAACAAGTCATCACCATATGTTTTTTTTCGTTAAAAATAAAATATTTTGAATTTTTCCTGTCATATTTGCATTGTGCTGTTTTTTTCAAACTATTGAATTTTGTACATTTGTTTATGTCATCCTCATTTTCGTTAAACCATTTAACAGAGATTTCATCCTTGTCCCTTTCTATTACATCCCTTTCTGTTATATCCCTTTCTGTTATATCCCTTTCTGTTATATCCCTTTCTGTTATATCCCTTTCTGTTATATCCCTTTCTGTTGTATCCCTTTCTGTTATATCCCTTTCTGTTATATCCCTTTCTGTTATATCCCTTTCTGTTATATCCCTTTCTGTTATATCCCTTTCTGTTATATCCCTTTCTGTTGTATCCCTTTCTGTTATATCCCTTTCTGTTATATCCCTTTCTGTTATATCCCTTTCTGCTACATCCCTTTCTGTTACATCCCTTTCTGTTACATCCCTCTCTGTTACATCCTTTTCCATCTCTATTGCGTCCCTTTCTCTTTCTAGTATGCCCTTTTCCCTTTTTATTGTGTTCCTTTCCATTTCTATTAATTCGTCCGTCTCATCATCATATTTTGTGAAGAAAATATGATCTGGCATCCTACTTAAGCAGTCTACCTCACTTAAGGACATGCTAAAAAGCGAGCTCTTAATTTTATGAACATCTAAGTATGTTTTATTTTCACTTATAATTTCATTAATTAAAGAAACATTCGAATTAATAAACAAAATGTTAACAGAAATGGAGTTCAAACATATGAGTATATTTGAGCAGTCAAAAACAGAACTTTCATTGGATGCTTTTTTAGCCCTAAAGTTCGATAGTTCTTCATTTATTATGTCGACACTTTTTACTATTTCGCCTGTCTTGTTCAGAATTTTTTTGTAAATGGAATCTTCTTCATTTTTCTCTTTTCCTATTAACAATTTGCACAAAATATGATCTAACTTATCATATAATTTCCTATTTTCTTTTTCTAGCTCAATGCACACATTTTTGTAGTTGTTTACGTTCCCATGTTTAACAGTGTCTTGCCTCATTTTGCGCGTTTTGAAGGACCCACTTGGTACCAGTATTTCGTTTTCCCCATCATGTGTGTTTTCCTTCTTCTCTAACAACTCCATTTTTGAAGAATTCAGTTCGTCCTTCTGTACACTATGCTTACTATCCATACTATCCATACCACGCATACTACGCCTACTCCCGCGTCTGGCCGCTGCTCCACATAGCAGAAATCCTCTCAACTCAGTTACCTTCCTACCTAGCGCTTTATTTTTTCGAAATAGGCGTACATTGCTTTTTTCATATTCACGTATTATCATCCCTAAGTATAAGTACTCTTTTAGCATATCCTTGCATTTTGCTCGTAAGTCATCTATATCTAAATTATTTAGCTCTTTACATATATCGTCATAATTTTTAAAGCTTAGTAGCTTACGTAGTTTCCTCTGCTGATCATCAACTGTTAATAAATCCTTTTTTTTAATTTCTAAAAATTGTTTGCAGCTATCACTTCGCAAATCTCTATCAATTTCTCTTTGACTAAATAAATTAAGTAAACTATCTCTATCAATTTTCAGTTGTAACTCATTGTTATTGTTTTTACAACTAACTAACTTGTCCAAATAGGAAGAAATATCACTACTGTTCTCTATACCCTTGTTTACAATTGCTTCTTCATCTTTTTCACTAATAAAATTTTTACTTTCTAATTCACCATTTTGCTCTACTAGTAGTAGTTCCCGTTGTTCATTTTTTTTTAAATCATTTTCTTCTTTCATATGATATGTTTCACTTCTTAAATTATCAACTTGATCATTATGATTACTTACTTGTCCAGGCTTCCTATTTATCCTATTTGTCCTCTCTGCATCCGCAGCTTCATTAGCCTCATTAGCTGCACTGGTCTCATTTTGCATGTACTCCATTTCTGTCTTCAAGCTGTGCTCGTTTATTTTCATTTCACTAATACCTTCATCTGTACAATTTAATTCGCTTTTTATCTTATCCACTTCTGTCTGCACTCGCATGTCTCTCTTAAGTTTATACATGGACTTCTCACTTTTCTCCTTAAGTATGTTTAACTCGTTTTCGATCATTTTTTTTTCCTTCTTCACCTCATCTATTAAATATTTCTGACTATTAATTTCTTCTTCCTTTAGTTGTAGCTCTTTATTTCTATGCTCGAGATCTTTTTCTAAGTCCCTAATACGAATATGTTGTTTGTTCACCTGCTCTTCTAAATTGTTTATTCTTAATATGCTGTTCATTTTGTCTCTCACCAGGTTCTCCTTATCTCCCGAAAGGAGCTCAACTTCTCTTCTAATGTTCCCCATTTCAATTTGCAGTTCATCCCGTTCGGTTTGTAGTTCATCCCGTTCGGTTTGTAGTTCATCTCGTTCGGTTTGCAGTTCATCTCGTTCGGTTTGTAGTTCATCTCGTTCGGTATGCAGTTCATCCCGTTCGGTATGCAGTTCATCCCGTTCGGTTTGCAGTTCATTCCGTTCTATTTGTAGCTCATTCCGCTCGGTCAGCAATGCATCTCGTTCCATTTGCAGCTCATCCCTCTGGCTCACAAGTACGTTATTATCACCGCTCAACTTTTCATTCTTGTTCCTTAAAATGATAATTTCGTCGTTACTGTTATTGTTTTCTCTTCTTAATATGTTATTGATTTTTTTCCAATTATTAATTTCACTTTTTAGAATATTATTTTCTCTGCTAAGCTTGTCATACTCGTGTTTTAAAGCATTATATGTACTTACTAAAGTATCTTTATCACTATTATGCATATTTATCTTATTATTATTTATTCCTGTTAATACATTTCCTCCATGAGAATTTTCCTCCTCAATATAGGACTCTGTATATTGTTTTCCTCTTTCTATATCGTTCAAATGTACACTTATGTTATTATCATTTAACACGTCTTTATCATTCTCTTCGTTCATTATTGGCTTATACGTTTTTTCTGTCTCTTCTTCACAATGTTGGGATATATTCACTGAAAAATTGCATTGGATTCTGTCACTATTTAAATGAATCTCTTCATTATTTTTATTGTTAATTTTATTATTTTTTTTTTTTCCTCTTAATTCTTCATCATTGCACATAGGAGCATTTCCATCGTCATTTGAGATTCTACTAATCCCATTTTCTTTGTCCCTTCCGATTCTACTTCTTCCGCCATCTCCGCCTTCCCCTTTGGCCCCCCTTTCCAATTTCTCTATACTGTGTATAAATTCTTGCACCACATTATCTATTTTATTTATGTTGTCTTTCCTGTCTGATATTAAATTTTCTCTACATTTATTATATGCACAATTATTGTTCAGGCAATGAGATGCATTCTTCCTTTTCTCATCATTCAGTGAGTTACCTCTCTCAAATTTATCATTAGAATTATGATTACCATTCGTAGGGTCTATTTGTTTATATGTAAGTCTTAAGTCCTCATTTCTTATTTTTTTCATATCAAAACTATATGTTTGATTTCTTCTACATTCATTGTTCCTTTCTCTAATAAAATGAATGCTCCTTTTTTTATTTTCAAAGTTTGCATTACTTTTATAGCGTACTTTACATTCATGCATGTGCTGTTTAATTAAATAGACCTTTTCATATGATTCATTTTGCATATAATTCATTTTATTTTCCTTTAAAAACCACTTCTCATCATCTAAAATATCTTTATTATCCATACATGTACTTACATTGTAACCATCCAATTTGTACATATGAATGCTATTCAGTGAAAAGCTCCTTCTATTTTTGTATCTCTTTTTCCCTATGGCTATCACGTCGTCATGATGACTACTTACTTTTTTGTATTCCACTAAGTCATATGTTCCTTCGTCGTAATTCTTCTTCTTTAGAAATTCAGTAGTACAGAACGTGTCCTCATTTGCACCCTTGTCACGTTCGCATGTGTTATATGGCTCTTTATTGTATGCATCGTTTTCATCATCATGGGAACTTGGACCTACAGTAATGTTGCTCTCTTCACCTCTATCATTTTCATCGTTACAGGCACTTGGACCTACAGTAATGTTACTCTCTTCACCCCTATCATGCTCACCTGGGTAATATTCCTTGTTTTTATTTCCAGCATTTTCCTCTTCACAATACGCGTTACGCTCACTGCTATTACTGGCCTCCTTTCTTCTCATCAGCTTCTTGAAACTATCAAATATTTTACTTTTAAATAATTTTTTTTTATTTTTTTCTGTACCTTCATTTAATAAGGTATTATTCACCTGGCTCGATTTCTCCAACACACTGTTTGTTCCTCCTCCAAAATTCAAGGAAGCATCTTGATACATTTTTTCTGCTTCCTTTTGACTGCTTTTTTTTTGGGGAGCACATTTTTTATTTTTTTTTATTTTATCTAAAAATATACTTTTCTTTCCCCCCTCCATTTGTCTTCCTTCATTACTATTCTTAGTACTAACTTCTGCTGAGTCCCTAGGTAGTCCTCTTTCACTAATTGCATTTTTCGAACGACTCGTTTCGTTTGTACTATCCGCCTCCCTTTCCCCCTTTGCGTTATTAATGCTGTAACTTCTGATAGTATAAATTCCACAGCGCTTCTTACTCTTTGTGTCCACATCTGAAAGGAAGTGGCTACTTTTATTTTTACTCATTAGATTTACCTCTTCTACCATGGAATAGCAGGAACTATCATTCGTTTTATCTTTATAAATTTTTTTAAAAAAACCGTCGAACATATTTGTTACATGCGCATTTTCATGTGCTGACAGGTCCCTTTCGTCATTTCTATAAAGGTTCTTGCTTTTTCTGGAGAAAGGGGAGTATACAGCGTCTCTCACACGGCTCATCCCCCAGATACTGTTACGATCAGTGATATTTCGATCGATTTCTCGATCGATGCTTCTGTCCATACTTCCATCGTTGCTTCCACTGCTGCTACTTCTACCCTTTTTATCACTCCCTCGACAGACCATGTCTACTTCTCCAGGCGCCTCCTGGGTATTACCCGTGCACTTTACCATTTCGGATGAATTACTTCCATCATTATGATCAGTTAATTTGTGAACATATTTCTTTAGGCATCCTTTTGGCCAATGCAGTATGTCGTCTTGCTCACCATGATCAAAATTTTCATACTCATTTAAATTCTTTGACAAATTTAAAATATCTATGTGATCCTTTTCAAAATGTTGATCTATATATGTATTGCTACTCATATAATTATTATTCTCTTCATATTTTTTTAGAGATTCATCTCTATCCTCCCTTCCTTCATTGAAATAATTAACTGGAGCAAAACTGGGTGCTATTTGAACAAAGCATTCGTTGTTGTCGCATACATCATATACACCAATAATTTGCTCTTCAAAATCGTCATTATCATTTGTCTCTTCCCTTACTTGCGCATCATGTTGGGGAACTCTCATGTTGCAGTGCTGCTTCTTTAACGGAACCGCTTCGTTGGAAATTACCTCATTGGACAATGCCTCATTGGACAATTCCTCATTGGACAATGCCTCATTGGACAATTCCTCATTAGGCAATTCCTCATTAGGCAATGCCTCACTGGACAATTCCTCATTGGACAAATCCTCATTAGGCAATGCCTCACTGGACAATTCCTCATTAGGCAATGCCTCATTGGACAATGCTTCCTTAACCGTTTCTGCACATAATGAATAACTCCGCTCACTCTTTGCATTTATATAACTGATATTACTTGTTGACCTCACTCTTTCTTGCAGCGGTCCTAAGTAATCTAAACTATTAAAATGCATTGCACATATCACATCGTTGTCATCCCTTTCGCTGTTCAACGAGTATGTCGAAAATGCTTTGGCGTGAAGGAAACCGCTCTCTTTTTTAAATTTATTATCTACGCCGTCTAATCGTCCTTCTACTCCTTCCCCTTCTCTGCCCAATTTCCCCTCGACTTCCTGGTCTGCTTCCTTTTCCGCTCCTCCATTTTTACATAAACACGTGGACGTGTAACTACGTCCAGCAACTTCATCATCAACGCAATGACAACCTCTTGTACCATTAGAACAATCATGTGCATGCTCAGCTGTCATACTTGCATTGAAGTAGTTATCTGAATGAGACATCCTATTCGCGCTTAATTCTTCTTTTTTTTCATTGATATTTATTGAGTAGTTCATTGCGTTCTTTTTTAGGTTATTATATATTTTATTATTTGCAGAGGGGTATACAATACTCTGCCTATATAATGTAACATTGTCGTTGTTTGATATAGCGCAAACTTTATATGTATCAGATTCTTTATCTGTTAGCTTCTCCTCTGTACCATCACTATTACTATTATGTAGAAATGACGAAATGCCAGGACAATTTTTTTTTTTTTTTTTTTTTTTTTTCGCTCTTGTAGTAGCAGCTGTATTGTTGTGGCTTTGCGAAATGTCGGCACAATCTCCCACATGATCTCTAACATGACCGTTTACACGATCGATATTTTTGTCTTTTACATAGGACTCTGCTAACCCACTGATGTGCAACGAGCATGTTGGATCTCCTTTTTCAAAAATGTTTACTTCGTTCATAGCGTAAACATCTAAAGTGACCTCTTCACTTCTTCGGGCACTGAAATTCGAAAAGGAAGAATGCAAACTTTTATTATGTACACTGCACACATTGTCACTACTACTTATCAAATTCGTATCTTCAGGTATTTCGGGTAAACATTTTAAGCTAAAAGATTCGGAAAGATGAGAACAGGATTCCCCTAGATCATCCGAACTGATGTACTGCCCGTTACTATTGCAGATGCTGCCATTGCTACCATTGTTGCCATTGCTACCATTGCTGCCATTTCTAGTATTGCTTCCATTGCTGCCATTTCTAGTATTGCTACCATTGCTACCATTTCTAGTATTGCTACCATTGCTGCCATTATTGTTTTCTTCTCCTTTTTCCCTCTCCTGAACATACAATGCATTTTCACTTCTCCGAGCTACGTTGTTGTAGTCTCCTCCTTCTACATATTCGTCTAACACATAATTAAAATGATCTACCTTTTCATAGTTACCATTCATGTATAATATATCATTCGGTCCTATACTCTCAGAGGCTTCCTTCAGAGATATAATCTTATCTTCTATGTTATCATCATAATAATATTTCATCTCATCAGCACTTATAATATCACTATTGTATGTATGTCCAGATGTTTCTATGCCTCTTATGTTATTCGTATTTTGATTTATTTTGTTCCTATTATTTGATTCACATTTCAAAATATATCGTTTGTATGTAACATAACCATTCAAAATTTCACTTGCCTCCTCGTTCTTTTTTGTATCATCATATATTATGTCTTCCTCGTTAGACATATTCGAATACTCACCCAAGCTATTTTCATCATAGGAATTCTTTTTATCAAAGCTGTTTTCATAATTTCTATGGTCAATCTCCTGCTCGGTCAGACCAGCATTATTAGTGCAAAGGAATTTTCCATTATAACATTCATCGTATACAGGATTATTGTCATCCACAGGCTTAGCACCGCCATCATTGTACTGATCGCTCTCTTCCCCTTGAGCATATTCATTATCATGTGAAATTTTATCAGTTCGATTAGGACCTATATCATCGTTAAGAAGACCATGGTACATGATATCTTCTCTTGTGCTAGCTACAGTAGCTTCATCATTTACCACAGCTTTATCTTTATAATATATATTCATTTTTTCTGAACTGTTAATAACACTTTCATCAGAGTAACTGTGCCCAAAACATTCTTCATTGTGATGAAGTACATTAGTATGGCTAGTTGCGCTAGTTAAATTTACGTACGTGCAATTCTTATCATCACCTCCACCAGTTTTATCATCTTGTTTCTCTCTATATAATGACACGTTTAATGCGTAACTGTGACTTTTAGAAGAATGGATTGTACCTGCCCCCTCTTTATTCTTCGATACATCATAATGTTTACTTCTTTTGAGGGTTCCTTTTTTACCCTTTAGAAATAAGTTCATATTTCTGCTTTTCCATAAAAGCTTTACTTGTCTACACTTTTTAAGTTTCGATATATCGTTCATTTTTTTTCTAGATGAGATCTTCTTATATTTGCGGTTTCCGCCTTCCTCACCTGGCTTGCACCCCCGCTTTACACCGTCTTCGCTGCTACCTTTGCCACTACCTTTGCCACTACCTTTGCCACTACCTTTGTCACTACCTTTGCTACTACCTTTGCCACTACCTTTGCTACTACCTTTGCTACTACCTTTGCCACTACCTTTGCTATGTTCATCGCTTCTATTTATGCGACTGCTTATTCCGCTGATTATATGTCTGTTCGTGCCGCTGATTATGCCGCTCTTGAGTAATGTGCTGATTTTATTTATTTTAGATTTTATGGATAGAACAGAAGACTTGTTAAATTTTAAGCTTATCTTTCTTCTATTCTTTTTCAAGTAGCTCATCTTATTTGCATATTCCTTGTTCATAAAAAACATTTTAGTGGGTCTATCTATGCTATTTTTTATTGCCTGCTTTGATATAACATATTTTAATGAGTAATAATTAACACTGCTTTCTTTTGTGTTTACACTTGCACTAGTAGGGTTATTATCGAAGTTTTCATTTAGATTAGACATTGTATTGCCTCGTCCTTCCTTTTCTCTTATTTTTAATTTCTTCCTCTTTATTTTTTTTTGACTCACATTTACAGAGTTCACTGCTGTGGACGATGACGACATTTTTGAAAAATCATAACGAGGGGGGAGGGATTATCAGGGGGAGGAAAAAAAAAAAAAAAAAAAAAAAAAAGCAGAAATAAAATGAAAGTAAAAAGGCGTGAAAGTAAAAGAAGAGATAGAAAGAAATGGACGTAAAAGAACAAATGGAATAGAAATACAAACGAGATAAAATGAAACGAGTGTAAAAGAACAAATGGAACGCAAATACAAACGAGATGGAAAAGTAAGGCACCAAATAGACTTAAAAGGACACGAATGCTACAATAGTACTTGTACCCACATGCCCAGTTTACAGCTAAACAGAACTAAGTTTTCGTTAGGCCAAAATGTGCATGAACATGTACATATACATAAGTTAACCATTCGACAAATTCTGACCCTAATAAATGACCAAAATGCACATCAAACTCACCAAAAAAAAAAATTAACCAGTAAAAGAGAAAAAAAAGAACAAACAAAAAAATGGAACGATGCACATACGTACATACATAAACACATACACATAATACATACATCCAGGTAAATAATTTTTTTTTTTTATTCATTTATATATATATATATATATATATATATATATTTGCTGACAAGTCGAGCTTGGAGCCACAAAAAAAAAAAAGGGGGAGAAGAAAAAGAACAAGAACAAGGAGAACAAAACGGGAGAGAAAAACTGCTTTACTGCTTTATTTAATTGTAATTTTTCTCTTTCTTTTTTTTTTTTTTTCTCCTTCTCTTTTCCTATTATATGTGTCCATAATGCGCATACTCGAAAATACGTATCACAGGTGGGAAAAACCATCGTATGTATATGCAAGATTTTTGTCGAAAATCGTAGGAAATAATTCATATAATATAAATAATCTTAATCGTTAAAATTGAATAAAAAACTGAACAAGTAGAGGACGGTCAATATTAGCACGTTTTTCCTTTTATCATTCTGTGCATATTTGCCACTATCACAATTTATGCATTCTCCTTAAGAATAACCTCATCAGTAATTCGGAAATGTTAACTTGCCGGTACACCCGTGCGATACATGCGTATATATGCATATGCATACGTGCGTACATAAACATACACATACTTATACATATATACATACATACATATATACATACATACATGCATACATACATCCGTACACGTACTTGCGCATACACACAAATGCATATCCGCCCATGCGTGTACCTTTCACATTCCGATAAAAAAAAAAAAAGCAAAAAAAAAATTTTATGACTGTTACAGTATGCACATTTGGGCAATAGCAGAAATAACAGTAGCAATATGAAATAGCGGTAAAAAAATTATAATTCTGTAAATAACAAAAAAATTATATATTATGTACATTCTTCGTACCTATCTCGTTACGCCCAATTTTCCCCTTTTTACAAAAAAAGAAAAAGATGATGAACTGGGTTAAATATACAACAGAATTTCTGCCTCCCTACCTTTTTTCGTCTTTCCCGTTTTACTTTTTTTTTTTTTTTTTTTTTTTTTTTTTCACTTTTAAAAGATAATTTGTTCTTAAGGAAATGGATTACACAAGAGGATAAAAAAAAAAAGAACATTAAAAAAAAAATAAAATAAATAATATGTAAAGTGTTATAGCTAAAGCGGTATAGCTTGAAGGGGTACATATTGAAGGGGTACCATATACAGGAAAACACCACAAAGTAAATATTACACTGCAAAAAATGTAACATAAGAGAAGGAGAAAAAGTGGAGTACAAAAATTAAAAACAGATAACAACATATTTTCAAGGAATTGTAAAAAAAAAAAAAATTAAAAAAGAAAAAGGAAAAGGAATTATCATTTCATATTAGAATTGAGCAAGCCTAAAGTGTTTTTCCTTCGCTAGCACGTGCATAGACGTATAAGTGTGCATATATGTATGTGTGTAAGTGCGTACGTAAAGTGCATATATATATGTGTATGTATGCCAGTAAATATGTATATACGTAAGACTGCCCAAATGGTATGAGGACGACCTCGATGAGCCCTTTCGCTGCCGCTATTCCCCTATTTCCTCCTCGAGCATGTGTATTTTCTCGTTTAACAAAGAGATAGCCTTATTGATCGAAGCGTTTTCATTTTTTAAGGAAACTAAAATATTGAACAGTTTAGTGTGTTTCACATTTTGCTCATCAATTCTTTTTCCAATAAGATCATTAACATCTTCAATTTTTTTTGTTATTTCTTCCTTAAATTCATTAAATAAATCTGTAAAATCATACTCATGAATTTCTTCTTTTTTTTTCGATTCTATTAACTCCATTTGTAATTTCATCATTTTTATATTGATCATATGTTCAAGTTCTCTTATCTTCCCCTTAAGACTTTTTTTTTCATCATGTGATGCTTCATTAATTCTGCTAAGCGACACTCCTTCCAACTTGTCGATCAAGTCCTCCTCCATTTTAAAGGAATCATGTATAGTAGCGAAGCGAAGTGGAAGAAGCCAGAGGAGGTGGTAAATATACGCTTAAAATGAAATGCAAACTTTTTTAGCTTTATCCAACTTTACATTTTTCTTTTTTCCCCCACCACCCTTCTAAAATAGCAAGGAGAAATGTACAAGAATGAAATGCAAACAAGGTAAATATGTGTTTGTGTTTATATTTTCTTGTTTGTTTTTTTCTTTTTTTGTTTTTTTTTTTTGTGTTTTTTTTTTTTTTTTTTTTTTTTTTTTTTTTTTTTTTTTTTTTCTTTTTTTGTGTTTTTCTTCTCTTCTTTTTAAAAATAACTAGTAGTTAAATAAACGAAAAAAGGTGGTAAACCTGTAAAAATCAGTAAGTACGCTTCTCTAACTATTTATTTTACAAATAGCAAAGGTATTCTACATAGTTAGGATCTCTACAGATACATCTTTTACATGTATGCACATGCACGTGCATGTACATTCTCATATACATGTATATGTACATGTGCATATACATATATATATATATATATATATATATATATATATATATATACGTAGCATACTACTATATTACAAATGTGACCCACCATATATATAATATATGCTCTCTACATTAACTTTACTGACTGTGAAGGACAAATATTTTAAAGGAAAAACTGAACAAAAAGTTTTGTCAGAAACTATTTATAATCCTTTCGTGTGCATAAAGGGCTATATCATCTCTGTCTTACAGGGACAGAATAATGAATAAAAAAAAAAATATAATAAATAATAAATAATAAATAATAAAACAAAAAAAACAAAATAAAGCAAAAAAAAAAAGAAAACGAAAATAACAAAATGGCAAAGTAATACATATATACACACATATACATATACATGTCCATATACCCTTATACGCAGGCATACATATGTACCATCCTCCTATATAAAATACTAAAAATAATTCCATTGTTTTATCCTCTTATCCTACTACAAGCAAGGAATTAAATTAACTGTAGCGCATATGATGTATATGACAGTGTAGACAAGTACAAACTTGAGAGAAGACATAGTATAAATTAATAACATTCTTCACCTCATTTTATTTTAGTACCTCCAGCATATTTATTTCTTTTCCTCCACAAATTATTTACACATGCACATATATAGAAACATGCGTACATGAATACATGCAAATATATATGAATAAATAAATAAATAAATAAATATATATATATATATATATATATATATATATATATATAATAAATATAGCTTTTTTTTTTTTTTTTACAAAAATGTTTTTCATTAGCAAGCTTCCTGCAATTTCGACTCCATCATTTCCTTTGCTCCTTTAATTTATTCCTTTTTTTTTTTATTTTTTTTTTTATTCTACTATATTTTATATTATTCATTTTTGTTTTACTTTTGTTTTCTTTATCTTTTCCTTTATCTTTTCCTTTATCTTTTCCTTTATCTTTTCCTTTATCTTTTCGTTTATCTTTTCGTTTATCTTTTCGTTTATCTTTTCCCTTATCTTTCCCTTTATCCTTCTCTTTATCTTTCTCTTCCTTTTCTTTTGTTTCTAAATTTATCGCTAAAAATACAAAAAATTGAAGCTCTAAATTTCCTATTATCCCGAAGGTATATGTAAAAAAGAAAAAAAGCTATTCTATGAAATATTTATGTAATATATATGCAAAACATTTACTCAAAGCATTTATGTGCAGTGTATACATGTGAATAGAAGTAAAAGTAAAATGTTACTTCAATTCACCTTGATGTAGAACTCTTAGTGTTAATTTTTCTTTTTTTTTTTTTTTTACATAGCGAAAAATATAAGTTGGCATATAATAATTTCGTATTTGTCCTACAATATATATAGTTCAATTATTCTATAATTTGCATTGTAATCCCTTATGAATATATTATAATGAAGCGATACCTACACATGCAAACATAAACGTAGATGTGTATGCATGTGAGTGTATGTCCGTATGTATACATATACCTACACCTCTAAACATATACATCCACCCACACACATGCATAATACCCCTTTTTTTTATACCTCTTTTAAAAGTAAAGATAACTAAAGTATAGTAGCGAGTGCACACTCAATTATTGTGGAAAAGTAAATAACAGGATTTTATTATTCAAACAATGACCTCAGTTAAACATCCAAAGATTAGCGTATTAGGTGCAGGAGATATAGGCTGCGCTTTGGCTCATATGATCTGTGAAAAAAATCTAGGTGATGTCGTTTTGCATGATTTTAGAAAAGGTAATGATACTAAATTTATCGCTTTAATTTGTTTATCATGTTAATTCATTTACCATTTCAATTCATTTACCGCTTTAATTTTGATATTTGAAAAATGATATGACGTGCAAATTGAAAATATGTATCTCTACATTAACATGTTTCTGTATTTATGAACAGTAATGTGCACCGAAATACAAATACTTGCCTATATACACATAGATCCTCATTAACACAGTGCATATTTGAATCCATAACATTTTTAAAAAAAAAGAAATTAATCCTTGTTTCCTTTTTGCTTTTCATTCAAACGTGTAAAACATATATGAAGCTAATATGTAGTTTCAACTGTTTTTTATATGCTTATTTTGTGCTTCTTAATTTTTTGCTTAACTTTTTCTCCGAGGATAAATGCTTGGCCATTTAAGTGAAATCCTATGTATCTCCTTTTTTTCCTAATATATATAAATGCTCTTTATAAAAAAAAAAAAATAATAATAAATAATAGAAAAAAGGAACGGTGTACTTTAACGAATTTATGTATTAAAGTAAATGACCGTATGTGTATAAACATACATAAATACATTCTTACATACGCATGCATGCCACATGCGTATACGCGTAGACTATTTCTTGCACCATATATATATGAAAAATGTTTACATAAAATTTCTTTCCATTTTAGATTTACCTAAAGGAAGAGCATTAGATATACTGCACACAAGACCACTAAACAGATCTAGAATAAATATATTAGGTACTAATGAAATTACAGATATTAAAGATTCACTAGTTGTAGTAGTAACAATAGAGGTATCAGAACGTGAGTTTGCTGAATTTGATGAAGAAGATATAGAAAAACAAGTTTACACATCTAATGTTAAACTATTAAGGGAAGTATCAAAATCAATTAAGAAACATTGCCCCCAAGCTTTTGTAGTAGTTACTACAAGTCCAGTTGATTGTATGGCAAAGGTTTTACAAGAGAATGCAAATATTCCCTCTCATAAAATATGCGGGATGGCGGGGGTTTTGCACAGCGCACGACTGAGACACAATTTGGCAGAAAAGCTAAGAGTACAACATAGAAAATGATAAAATAGAAAATAGTTAAAATAAAAATTATAAAAAAAAAAAAAAAAAATATAAAAAAAATAATAGTAAAATAAAAAATAAAAAATAAAAAACATATAAAAAAATATAAAACAGGCAATCACTAATTTGGTGAAGAATGAAGGATAAAACTCTAATTTATGTATATATATATATACCCGTACATATATATATGTATCTACATGTATGTGTTGGTGTGCGCATATATCTGTATTCGTACAAACTTCTGCAAAATTAACCATAATTTTTTATTGTTCAACTCAGATAAATCCGGGTGATGTGCAAGGATTTGTAATAGGAGCTCATGGGGATAAAATGGTACCACTGCCAAGGTACTGCTGCGTAAATGGTATTCCATTAAATGATTTTACAAAAAAAGGAGCTATAACAGAAAAAGAAATAAATCAAATTGTTGAAAAGACAAGAAATACCGGTTTAGAATTATTAGAATTATTACCCGAAGGATCAGCATGTTTTGCACCTTCATTAGCTATTGTTGAAATTATTGAAGCTTATTTAAAAGATTTAAAGAGAGTACTCGTATGCTCCGTATTGTTGAATGGTCAGTACGGTCATAAGGGGGTTTTTGCAGGTATCCCTGTTGTTATTGGAGGTAAGGGTATTGAGAAAGTTATTGAGCTAGATTTGAATGCGCAAGAAAAAGAACTTTTTGATGATTCTCTAAAACATATTAGTTATTTATTTGAAAATTATAAACATGAGGCAGTCGTAGATGAAGAAGCCAAACCCAACTGACACATCCAGCTCATATGTTAATGTATATGTATATGTATTTTTTTTTTTTTTTTTTTATTTAGATCATTCTTTTTTTTTACATACATACATACATATATATATATATATATATATATAAATGTGTGTGTGAGTATTTCTTAGCTATGTGCTGTCTTTATTATTCATTATAAGAGCGTATATATGTATATATATATACGTATACATATATATATTTTTACTTGCCCATCCACAAGCATACCTCACATGTACATATATATATATATATATATATGCGCTCCGCAAATTTTTTAATTACAAAAAAAAAGGTGGAAAGGATTATTTTTAATGCCTCCTGAGAATAACAATAAAAATATAAAAAAGATGTTACTACGTAGATATATATTCATACTCACGATAAATTATAATATTTATTTTTATACTTTTTTTACAACAAAAATAATTATTTTATGTTAAACAAAACAAAAGAATAAAAAAAAAAAATAAAATAAAAAAAAAAAAGCAGTCTCCTTTTATAGTTAAAATAATACATTATAGTAATAGTGTATTCTTGTGTTGTATTTTCAAAGAAAAATTAAGGCAAAAAATATCCAGTTTATTATAATAGATAGTCGAGAATTTTTACGTTCTAAAAAACTCATTTTTCGTTATTTTAGCCCATTTAGCCACAAAAATGTGTACAAATTTAAGCATGTATATATGTATGTGTGCGATTGTATGTAGTCAACTTTTTGATGGTTGTATTCCACTGAAAAAAAAAAAAAAAATTCTGACCCGTTCATATTTTTTTTAGAAATGTTTCACAAACATTAAAAATAATCTCCTATTTGTTTAAATAATCTCATGAACGGGTCATACGAACTTTTGAAAAATAGAAAATGATGCTGTTGACGAGCACATAAGAAAAGAGGCGTTGATGGGGCATAAAAAAAAAAAAAATAATAATAAAATAAAATGAAAAAAAGAATCACTTTAGTAACATTAATGGTGTGGAGAGAAACATAATAATTTTAACGAAATACTTGAACAGTCAGTAACCTTGTTGAAATCTTAGCAATTCAGGTAAAAGACCAATACAAATATCATTCTATATATATGTACATGTATCTATTTATTTCGCTATCATAATTTTCAGTTTTAATATAAATTTTATTTCAATCGTACTATTTTGGGTTGACATTATGTGATATATAACAAAACAAAGGGATATATGGAGGTCTTCTTTTTTATTTTTTTTTTTTTTTGAAAAATAACGAAAGCTATATTAATCTTTGTCTTTCTGCATTTTATTTTTTGCTTGCTTGTTCATATTAAATATATTCTTTTAATAATACCTTTTCACATCAAAATGCCTCTATAAACATGTGCTCACTTCACTACATATATAGAGATGTTATGTAATGCGGATTTTGAATAAATGAAAGGAGTACATGTACGAAAGAATGGAAAAAAAAAAAAAAAAGATAGAGATGGAAAAGGCAAAGATTAAAGAGAAAAAGAAAAAGAAAAAGAAAATGTAAAAGAAAGAGAAGGGTAAAGTAAATATGTAAAAGAAGGAGAACGACAAAATAAAAAAGAAAAAAAGAAACACTTAAATAGCTTTTCCGAAAAAGTTAATAAACTTGTAAATATACGAAAATTCATCTTTTAACTATAACTTAAGTAGACCTAACTTAAGAGCTATCTTACACTTTTACAGTAAATATATAAAGTACATTCAAATGAGATGCTTTATCTTGAATTATTTCGAGTTATACTCTCAAACAAGTGTAAACTTATTACTGTTTTGGCAAATCCCCGCACTCTATATACATATATAATACACACATACATATATATTACATACACGCATACATATATAATATATTCATACGTACATATATAATACATACATATGTACATATATAATACATACATACGTACATATATAATACATACATACGTACATATATAATACATACATACGTACATATATAATACATACATACGTACATATATAATACATACATACGTACATATATAATACATACATACGTACATATATAATACATACATACGTACATATAAAATACATACATACGTACATATATAATACATAATTAATCACCCAAAGGCGAAATATAAGATTAAACACATTTAAAGAAAATTAGAAGCCTACTTTTCCCTGTGTAGTTTTTTTTTATCATTCCTGCCATATGTATCTTAAAGTTCACTAATAGCTTTTGTAATTTTTATGCATAAAATAACTATTAAACTATTTCTTCTTGTAATTTCTTTAAAAATAATATATTAACGAAAAAAAAAAAGGAAAATATATATCTACAAGAAGGTAAACTAAAAGTTTAATTGGTTTATTTTTCTATATATAATAATTTTTTCCTACTTTTTCTTTACTTTCTGATGTTTTTTTTTTTTTTTTTTTTTGTTCTTCTACATCTATTTATACTTCTACTGCTTCTTTCCTTTCCAATTTTTTCATTTTTCCTTGTAGTCAGATAATGACTATTAATTTTATTTGAAAAACTAAATCGTATCTTATGCTAAATACATGACATCTTTTTCAACATCCCGCTTTTGATTTTTTTTTTTTTTTTTTTCTCTCATGTACAGTACATTATTACATGTATTATATGTAAAAATAAGGGGATGCATTTCACAAGTTTGCCACGAATTGATTAATTTCGTTTTGTTTCCTCGCTTTTACACTAAATCTTTTTTTCGCTTCATTTTTTCGCTTCATATGTTCGCTTCATTTTTTCTGTTCATATGTTCGCTTCATTTTTTCGCTTCATATGTTCGCTTCATTTTTTCGCTTCATATGTTCGCTTCATTTTTTCGCTTCATATGTTCGCTTCATTTTTTCGCTTCATATGTTCGCTTCATTTTTTCGCTTCATTTGTTCGCTTCGTTTTTTCGCCTTTTCCCCTTCTCATTTCTTCGCGTCCTCGCCTTCCCATCTTTTCATATCATACGCTACATTTTTTATTTTTTCCCATTATCTTTTTTATTTTTAGCCTTTTTTTTTTTTTATTTCACAACTCTATATAAAATATAAGGCTAAAACTCCTATCATCTTCCAAATTTTTGTATTTCCTTTTTAGATTTTTCTCGCTTGAAAGTATTTATAAGGGGCACATAGAACAGCATACATACAGATATGCATATACGAACATATATACATGCACAATACATATACACATACATATATATATATATATATATATATATATATATATGTATATGTATACATATGCACGTAAGTGTTTGTAGTTGTACAAGCGCATACATAAAACGCTCCGTCACCCCCCGTCCAGCAATTCCATTTGCGTATATTTTATATGCTTTTTTTTTTTCTAGTCAAACTTGACGTATTATTACCCTTTTTATTACCTGCATGAATAAAATGAATTTTGTCTTACCAAATAGATATATATCAAAGTGGTTTAAGAAAAGAAATAATTTTGAGAAAGAAAAGAATGGCATTAGTAAGTTATTGACCTTAATACTAAGTGGTGGTAGTTCTGCTACTGCTGCTGCTGTTGGATGGTGTTTTTTGAAAGATGAAGAGAATAGAAGCAAGCTTCGGTTAGATTGTAGGGATTTAAAAAAGAGCATATATAGTATGTTATATAATGTTAGTAATAATAATAAAAATATTTTTTTTGAGAATAGTGTTTATTGTGATAATTCGAAAAAGAATTTTCAACATCCATTATGGAGATCAGAGGAGAAGAGACCTATTGAGAAAATGGAAAATGCAATATTATTTAGTGGTTCATCAAATCCTTTATTAAGTAAAAATATAGCTGACCATTTAGGTACAAATTTAGGAAAAGTAAACTTAAAAAGATTTGCCGATGGGGAAGTGTCAATGCAATTTATAGACAGTATAAGAGGAAAGGATGTATATATCATACAACCAACCTGTCCACCAGTAAATGAAAATTTAATTGAATTATTGCTGATGATATCGACATGTAGAAGAGCATCAGCAAAAAAGATTACTGCTGTTATTCCATATTATGGTTATGCTAGACAGGATAGAAAATTAAGTTCAAGAGTACCCATATCCGCAGCTGATGTAGCAAGAATGATAGAAGCTATGGGTGTTGACAGAGTAGTAGCTATTGATTTACATTCTGGACAAATTCAAGGTTTTTTTGGACCTAGAGTACCTGTAGATAATTTAGAAGCACAAATAATTGGTTTAGATTATTTTACAAAAAAAGATTTATATAAACCTGTTATTGTTTCACCAGATGCTGGAGGAGTTTATAGAGCAAGGAAATTTCAAGATGGTTTAAATCATAGAGGTATAAGTGATTGTGGTATTGCTATGTTAATAAAACAAAGAACAAAACCAAATGAAATTGAAAAAATGGATTTAGTAGGTAATGTTTATGATTCAGATGTTATTATTGTTGATGATATGATTGATACATCTGGTACATTATGTGAAGCAGCAAAACAATTAAAAAAACACGGAGCTAGAAGAGTTTTTGCCTTTGCTACTCATGGACTTTTTTCAGGACTAGCTATTGATAGAATTGAAAACTCTCCATTAGAGGAAGTTATTGTTACTGATACGGTTAAGGCGAACAAAAATATTGATAATTGCAAGAAGATAACCAAACTAAGCGTTTCTGTGCTCGTTGCTGACGCTATTAGGAGAATTCACCAGAAGGAATCTTTGAACGACCTTTTTAACATAAAGGGGTAGATGTGTATGCAAGTGTGCGGGTGTGCGTGAATGTGCGTAGCATACCATTTTGATACAAAACAGTACTTTATAAACATTTATCAGAAAAATGGCAGCCTACTTTCTACAGCACTCGCGAATGAAGTACCACATGTTGGCAGGTGTAAACCATATGCGTATATATATACGTATGTGTATACACCTAAACACTAATATATCCCAGCGTATACATACATATTTACATGCAAATGTGTACATATTATGTACACGAACCTTTATTTTCTTGTGAAAATAAGCACTACATACACGTTATGCTTATTCTTATAATGTCAACTTTTTTTAAGAATATTAAAATTTTATTACCTTCTGGAATTTTCGTATGTTTGTTTTTAAAGGGAAAAGCTTAAATGATGGTACCATACTGATAAAAAAAAGCATACACCCACAGTTTACATGCGCAAGTATGTGATTATTAACATATGTGCAGAATGGGGAAAAGGAAAAAGATAATAATAAAAAGTAATAAAAAACAAAAACAAAAACAAAATAAACGTAAAAATAAACACAAATTGAAGCTTTTAAATTTTAAAAAACAAACAACAGTGTTTGCCAGTCATTGATCTTTTCTCTTTTTGATATTTTTAGTTATTTCTTATACACCTGCGTATATCTTTCAAAAGAACAAACATATATGTTCCATTAATTGCCTAAGCTTCTTTTATTTTATTTTTATTTTATTTTTATTTTATTTTTATTTTATTTTATTTTTTTTTTTGCGAAATTAGCAGAAGATTTAATATGTGAAAAAAAAAATAATAATAAACCAAAAAACATACAAAACTAAATAAAAACGTTTATTTGTTAATCCTATGCAAAACAACACCACAATTAACGACTGATTTGATTTAGTTTTCTATTTTTCTTATGTATCATAAAATTATTATTTTTCAAGTTTAAAGTTTTATCTTCTACTATTCTTCTACAAGTTGAGTTTTTTTTCCTGAACAAGTCATATATTTTTTTTTTTTCTTGCTGTTCAGGATATTCTTTCCGCATTTCGCTAAAATAATGTGATGATTATGCATGCGGTTTGTTCCAAATTTTAGTAGTTATTTCATAGGTCACATTGAGTGGAATTACATTTAAGTAGCAATTTATTATACGCATATATATATATATGTTCATATTTATGCATATAAATATGAACATATATTTGTGCTTGTGAGGTTCTTTTTTATTTAAAATATATTTACAAGTAGTGATCAACCATCTACCCCATTTTACTGAATGACTTTTTTCTCTCTATACAAAACTGTTGTGGAAACGATAAAAAGAGATAAGCACTTTTGAAAAGAAAAGGTATACTCCTTTTTTTTATTTTATTTTTTTTTCTATGTAATAAACAAAATATTTAATTATTTGATTATTTAAATTATACATGCTCCTAAAATTAGCAAACAGTTCTTTGAGTTATTTGTAGTTAATCATTTTTTTGGAATATAAAAATTCGCAAACACACTGTACGTATATTTTTACGTGCATATATATAAGTATATACATACATGTACATACATATACGTACATATACATATATATGCATATGTATAAATATAAGTATAAATGTTTATACATATAAATACATACATACGTACGAAATATGTTATGATATTTATATCCCATTATGGTTTTCAGTTTTTTATGGAAAAGCGATAAAAAGGAATATTTTAAAATTCTCACATTGCATAATTTTTTTTTTTTTTTTACATAGTAGATATTAGCCCCATAATTCAATAATTCACATTCGTCCATAAAGCAGGAGCAGGTGTTAACAAGTATATGCATATATATGTATATGTGTGCATGTATCTGTTTGTACATAAATGGATATACAATTATATATGCGTACATTATCGAGACAAAACGCAAACAGTGCAGTGTGAAAGGTCATGTCGAATTAGTCTTAAAAAATTATTACAGATTTTACAGCTTATGGGTTTATTAAGTTCATCGTACGAAATCATTTGAGCGTATTGTACGTAAATATAAATAGATATATATATATGAATAGATATATATATATATATGAATAGATATATATATATATGTGACACTAATATAGATACGTAGGACTGCTTTATACACGTGACTCTGCTATATATACATAGGATCGCCATACTTACATAGAAGTAATATATATACGTGGGACTAATAAAATATATGTATACATATATATGTGTGTAGTACTGTTAAGGGCTGCCATAAAAAGATGAGCTCCAATTCACCTAAAGATTTTGTTGAAAGCTTGAAAGGACGAGCAGTAATAGTTAGACTAAACAACGGGACGGATTACAAAGGAATACTAGCTTGCTTAGATGAACGCATGAATGTTGCGCTGGAACAGACGGAAGAATATTTCGAAGGAGAATTAATTGAAAAATATAACGATGCTTTTATTAGGGGTAATAATGTATTTTACATAAGAGCAATTGAAGATGAGTAGTAATGATATATATATATATATATATATATATATATATATAATATATATGTAACCGTTTTATTTGTTTAAAATGGGTATTATGTGTTTAACTTTTTTTTATTTTTTTTTATTTTGATGTGCAAATGTTTTTAATGTATAATTTTGTTTGCATCGCGTTTGTAAGACTTTAACTCAGCCATATTTTGAGCGAACGTTTTTTTAAAAATCATAACTTCATTTGTGAGAGAAAAAATGGGGAAGCGCAAATGTAATGAACTGATAAGGATGTGAACGAATTTCCCCTAAAATTTGCATGCAAGTGCAAGCTCATGCACATACACATATACATGTACTTATACGTATAAGGCGCTGCTCCCCTTTCCTATTAGTAACATTCATTAAACGTTTTTTCTCGGTTTAAATTTTATTAATCGTTCTTAATTATATGTCTATTATAAGGACAAGAAAAAAATAGCACGTTTTAAAATACATAATCTTATTTAAAAAAAAAAAAAAAAAAAATCATTTAAAAATTTAATTACATGGTAATATTTAAATGGCAATAAATAAACGGCAAAAATTGGGGGAACACACACAAACACACACACATACACACATTCCATGTTAAGATAAAAATGAAAAATATATATATGCATTTTTTTCTTCTTCATATCTGCGCTGTTTGTCTCTCTTATATTCGCCTGGTATTCTGTGTACGCCTATGAGATATGAGACTTGCTCCTGGCGCTAATTATCGCACTTAATATATGTACATGTATAATAGTACACATATACACATACATATATATATACAAATATACACATATTTACATACGAAAGAACACACATGCACACCTCTTGAGCCGTAATACTCCCCTCTTTAACTTTAAAAAAAAAAAAAAAAGGTCAGGGAAAAAAAAAATTTACACTAAAGCCTTCATTCTCTTCGTTTCAGCAATAGCTTCATCAAATTTTTTTTTCTCTTCACTGTTTAACTGTAACTCGATAACCTGTTCAACACCATTGGCTCCTAAAACAAGGGGTGTACCTCCAAAAATATCACTGTGTCCATATTGTCCTTCTAATAAAGTAGAACATATTAATACTTTTTTTAAGTCTTTTATATATGATTCAGCCATTTCAATAATAGCAGCAGCTGGAGCAACATATGGTGAAGCATGTAAGTTAACAATTTCCAGTGCTGTATTTACAGTCCTATCAAATATGGCATCCAATTCAGCATCGGTAATTTTTTTATTATTAATAAATTCTTGTAATGGAATACCACCAACAGTTATGTATCTTTTCAAAGGAACCATTTTATTACCATGTGCAGCAACAATAAGTGCATTTACATCTCTTGGACAAACATTTAATTTTTGTGATATATAATATTTAAGCCTAGATGTATCTAGAACACCTCCTAAACCTACAATTTTATTTTTTGGTACACCTGAATGTTTATGTAACAGCTGCACCATTACATCAACTGGGTTTGTAACAACTATTATAAAAGCATTTGGACAATAATTTTTTACATGACCACCTATTTCTATCATAATTTTGTTGTTCAATGGTAGTAAATCATCTCTATTCCATTCCTTATCACTCTTTCCTGGAACCTTTGTAAATCCTGCTGTTACTATTACTACATCTGCACCTTTTAAATCTTCATATGAATTTGATCCTGTCACTTTGCAATTTGAATAAGCCATTACATTCATATGAGATGTATCTAATGCTTTTCCATAGGGCATGTTCTTAACAATGTCAAACATAACAACATCTCCTAAGTTCTTCTGAACAATTAATGTGGCCATAACACCTCCAATCATACCTGAACCGACTAGAACAATTTTTGTTTTGGGTGCCATCTTTCAAAATGAGCAGCTACTGGGAATGGGCGGCTGTAAAGTAAGATGATACAAAAAAAGGGGAATATATGAGTAATTATTCGAAGGCGCTTTTGTATACATTGTGCCTATGGACAAGTGCTTATATGGGTTTATTTAAGTGTACGTATTTTTATAAATTCGGGCCCGCAGGTATTCAAACAGATAATATATATATATTATATATATATGTATATATATTATATATATATGTATATATATTATATATATATATATACACACATATACATGTAATTGATCGCAGGTAAGCAATGAAGTAAAGATGTTCATGTTACTTACGTGATAATGCAAAAAAAAAAAAAAAAAAAAAAAAAAAACTCGAAAAGAGTATATATTTGATGATCAATGGATAAGGGAATATCCTCTAAAATATGTGCAAAATTTTTCGCATCAAAAAATGGCAGTAAGAAATTATGCTCCTTAATATGAAGTTAACTGAAATCAAAAATAAAAAGCAAAGGGCCCATTAGCACTATTACTTATAAATATACTTCTCTTTGTTAATATCACAATGGGGTAATATGTAGAATATAAAATAGCTATTTTTTCGTGTTTGCATATATTATGTATGTATATATATATGTATGTATTTATATATGTATGTATTTATATATGTATGTATTTATATATGTATGTATTTATATATGTATGTATTTATATATGTATGTATTTATATATGTATGTATTTATATATGTATGTATTTATATATGTATGTTCTTACATATAAATTTTATTTAAATTTTTAAGGATGAATTGCGTTATTACTTAAAAGTTTTTCGGAAGATGTTTAACACAGGATTTTTAAAATTCAAAAAAGGGAAAAATGTTCAGATGAAAAAATTAGTTGATATTTTTTTTTTGAATTAATTTTTTTTTTTTAAAAATATTAAATATATAAATATACATGCTTACTTAATTATACATACATAATTACATAAATACATTACAATCAATTATGCACATATGATTATTTGCTTGCAGATGGTATCTTAATTATGAATTTATACTATGAGGATATATGTACTATTTTATCACTTGCATGCAATTGTTTTTTTTTTTTTTTTTTTGCTCGAAGGGTAATGAAGAGCAAACTTTTTTGGCTTGCCTTACTACTCTTATATAATATATACAATATATGGTACAATTCAATTTTTATATATTACTTATTAATGTACCATTTTATAGAAGTTATCACACCTTAAACTGCGAAATAACTTAGTAAAAGTTATAGAAGTGCAGTTTTACTGTTCCACTTCGGACCGAGGAAATGAAAAAAAGAGTAGAAAATTATTATAAAAATAAAATATAAGGATAAAAATAAAAATAAGAATAAAAATAAGAATAAAAATAAGAATAAAAATAAGAATAAAAATAAGAATAAAAATAAAAATAAATTCTAAAGGTTCACTATTTTTTTTCAAAATTTTCATATCATCCTTTTGTCGTTTTTATTCTGTTACTATTGAATGCAAGTTCACATAAATAGAATAACCTGCGCTACTTTTTCTTATTTTTATTTTTTTTTTTTTATACATCTCACTATTGTGGGACCCCGTCTCCACGTTTTGTACTTAGATATATATATATGTATATTTATGTATTTATGTATATTTATGTATTTATGTATATTTATGTATTTATGTATATTTATGTATTTATGTATATTTATGTATTTATGTATATTTATGTATTTATGTATATTTATGTATTTATGTATATTTATGTGTATATGTATATTTATGTGTATATGTATATTTATGTATATATGTATATTTATGTGTATATGTATATTTATGTGTATATGTATATTTATGTGTATATGTATATTTATGTGTATATGTATATTTATGTGTATATGTATATATTATGTATATATGTATATTTATGTATATATGTATATTTATGTATACATATCTACATGAATGCTACCTGCGTATGTTCACAAAATGGTACTACTTTTTTATACTTTTCGACACTAAAAAATAGTGAAATACTCTTTTCGTCAGTTACGCACATTTCAGTGGCATATATATGATGTACTGGAATAGCAAAAAAAAAAAAAAATAATAATAATAAAATACGTTTCTGTAATAAGAACTATGTACAATAAAATTAAATTTACGTCGACAGGTTTGCAGTGCAGTTTTGGTAAGTTGTACAAGGATATCTACATAAATGTATATTTTAGCACATATATTTAATATATAAGTATGTATATAGGTATTTATGTGTGCGCCCATGCCCTGTGTATATCATAAACATATGTACTCATATGTTCCTCGTTGCATAACACTGTAAGAGCAAATTAAAACACTTTTCATACGTCAAAATAGAAATATAAAGAGCGTGCTCTAAATTAGGGGATGTTTGACTTATCACCCGCTTAAGTTACATTTTGAAAAATAAAAAGGCGAAAAACGAAAAAAAGAAGAGGCGAAAAAGCAAAAAAGTAAAAAAACCCAAATCATATTTCCACTGTGTAAATTTTTTTCATAAGACGTTATGTTCCTCATTTTCAGAAACAACTTATAAATATATATCTCTCTTTGTATAGTTTTTTTTTTTTTTTTAAATATTCATCATTTTTTTGCGTCATTTAAAAAAAAAGCTAGAAAACAAAAAAATTTTATAAAAAATGTTAAACAGTAGAAATTTTTAGTATTAAGCTACATAAGGTTAGTCAACATGGAAATTTTGTCGCTCTTTCGAATTATATAAGATAAAGAAAGATAGATATAAAGATAAAAAAAAAAAAAAAAGGAAAACAATAAAAAAACGGTTACATCGCTTATTAACTGTAAAAATATATTTATGCAATTAAAAGGTTTAGAAGGACACGTTACAACAAGGTTTATGTAGAGTTCATTAAGGCGCTAAATTGTTTCCATAAATTTTGTAGTACGCCTCTACTATAGCTGCAGTGCGAAGTAATTAATTTTATTTTTTCATTTTTATTTTTCTTTTTTCATTTTCTTTTTCCTTTTTCATTTTCTTTTTCCTTTTTCATTTTCTTTTTCCTTTTTCATTTTCTTTTTCCTTTTTCATTTTCTTTTTCCTTTTTCATTTTCTTTCTCGTTTTTCATTTCCTTTTTCTTTTTTTATTTTCTTTTTCTTTTTTCATTTTCTTTCTCGTTTTTCATTTTCTTTTTCTTTTTTTATTTTCTTTTTCTTTTTTCATTTTCGTTTTTCTTTTTTCTTTTTTTTTTTCTGGCACATTCATTTGTATTAATTAACTGATGAGAACTTCAGTCAGGTACACACTGTTCAAACGCGCCTAACTGGTCAGAAATGTCTGGCACTTCAAGCTATTGTGATCAGTCAAATATTTAAAATCCTTTAGAAATAATATACATTTACCCCAACTTCACTGTGCGTTTTGAAACATGGGGGAGGAGATAAAAAGTTATGAGGAATGCTTAGACAAATTATATAAAACTCATGCAATGAAATTAGGACTTGATAGCATGAAACAGATGAGCGAGTCGTTTAACAATCCTACTGAAAATTACAAAACTGTGCACGTTGCAGGTACTAATGGAAAGGGGTCAGTATGCTATAAAATTTATTCATGTCTGAAGTTGAGAAAATTTAAGGTAGGAATATATTCTTCTCCTCATATATTTTCACTAAGAGAAAGAATAATAGTAGATGACGAACCGATAAACGAGGAGGATTTAATATGTTTAGTTAACCAAGTATTTAAAAAAATTAAAGAAATAAATATATATCCATCCTTCTTTGAAATTATTTCACTAGTTGCCTTTTTACACTTTTCAAATAAAAAAGTTGACTATGCAATAATAGAAACAGGGATAGGTGGAAGATTAGATGCTACAAATATTTTGAAAAGTCCTGAACTGATCATAATAACTTCCATAGGTTATGACCATGTGCATATATTAGGATCCGAGCTTAAAGATATATGTAATGAAAAAATAGGTATATTTAAGAAAAATGCAAATGTAGTTATAGGACCATCTGTTTCTATATATAAAAATGTTTTTCAAAAAGCAAAAGAATTAAACTGCACTATTAATGTAGTGCCACCAGAACCAAGAGGAGAAACATACAATGAAGAAAATTCTAGAATAGCTATGGAAGCATTAAAATTGTTAAAGATAAATATAGACAATTTTTTAAAGTCAGTTATACATATTAAACCACCACTACGAAAACAATATTTAGCTGAGGAGCAAATGCAGCATGTAAAAAAGAAATTCATGTCTACAAATTTCCTACAACAAAATAATGATTATTCTTTATATCCTCATGCTGTTATACTAGATGTTGGACATAATGAAACCGCCATTGATAGATTGTGTCGAGATATTAACATCTTTCATAAAGGAAAATTAATTAGAGCATGTATATCTATAACGAAGCCACGAAGTTTAAATATATTCCAACCCTTAATTGCGCAGTTTCCGCATGTATTGAAGGTAGTTCTTATTTATTTATAAATTTATATATTTATTTAGTTATATATGTATTTACTTATATATGTATTTATTTATATATATTTATGCTTACTTACTTATATATGTATTTATTTATTTTTTTTTTTCCCCCTATCCTCTCCTAAAATAAAAAATACGGAGTTATCTATATAATTACTGCTCAGTGTTTTTTTAAATTTTACGTAGTTCTTGGCTGCTTTGATTTTGTACACACACCCACATAAGTACACATGTTTCGATAAAAGCGTAATATTAATATGTTTTTTCTCTTATTATTCGTTTATTGTTAACAATTCACTATTTGCTGAACAATTGTCCATCTTGTACTCATTTTTTTTTTCCATTTTTTCCCGCATTCTGAATGATAGGATATTTTTTACTTACCGTCCTTGAATGAACGGACATACGATTTTGAAGAGTTAGTAGAAATGATAAACTGGGATAATCGCATAAAGGATGAATTAAAGGAACATGTTTTAAGTGGAGCAAAAAAGGTGAAACAGTGGTTGAGGATCCATAGAGGGGAGAGTGCAGATGACCCAACTAACCCAAACAACGCGGACAATTTGTATAAAAGGGGTACACTATACATGCCTACAAATGTATGTCCACACATACATACATACATATACATACGTATATATATATATATACATATGCGTACTTGTTTATATATGTTTAACTTGCATTTGAAAAAAAATTTTATTCCCTTTTTTGTATAGGTACCATTCCGGTAATTGTGAAAAACGCCTTTCTGGAATGTTGCAAAGACAATTCAATTTTGCTAATTTGTGGAACTTTTTTTATTTTTGATGAAGTTTTAAATTCGTTTGATATATACTCAGGTATGATGAGGAAAAGATTAAAGGAGAACATCTGAGCGTTCTTACTCATAAGGCGTGAAAAATGAAAATATAAATTTATTTGCATGTACATGCAAATGTGTAATTTATATATGTATATATGTATTTTTTTTTTTTTTTCCTGACCTAGACATGCAAGATACAATTTTTATGAACGAACCATCAACAATTTAAAGCTAGTAAAAAAAAAAAATATATTCATGTGCATTTTAGGAGGATGGGAGAAAGAAAACAGACTTATTAGGAATACACAAAAGTGGATATATAATTAGTTGTAAACGGATGTAAGTACCTGGAAATACACATAAAAAATAAAGTCAAAAAAGTAAAGTAGGAATATATTTTATTAGCACTGAAAATGCTATGCCAAGGAATCAAGGAATGACGGATGTAGAACTTTTTTAATTGCCCCACATAAAATGCATGAACAGAAATAAAAGTCCTTTATGTTTTAAAAAAAAACTAATATAAACAAATGCCAGGGCGTGAGAAAATGAAGTTGAAGTAGGGAAAACGTAATGGAAGGAAAGAAAACGAAATGACAGCAAACCAAATGTGATAATATAAAAGATTAAAATTAAAAAACCATTTTCAATTTCAAAAAATAATATAACAGCTATTTTCTTGACTATGCATCAAGATTAAAATTTGGACACATTATTAACGCAACGTATAGAATTAATATTTTTAAAATATAACTGATGTAATATAATAATATTAATGTAATGGCTAACAGTAAAATGGGAAGCAGCAAATATGAGCATTTACTATAAAAAAAACTTCAATTCATTGTGCATCTCATATATATATATATATATATATGTAAGCACTCATGCACTAGTTTACGCAACTTTTGCATACCTTCCATATTTGCATTTTTACGAATATAACATGGGAAAAAAAAATCTATTATTTTACTGCACAGTAATATTATCTGATAACGGATAAAATAAATTTTTTTTTTTTTTTTTTTGTGAAACAAATAAATAAATATTTTACCTTTAATTATATTTTTACACATAAAACTATTGTGAATGAATGAAAAAAAAAAAAAAAAAAAAAAAAAGAATATTAATATGAATATCAATGTCAGTGTTAATGTTAATGTTAATGTCCATATCAATGTCAGTATGAATATCAATACAAATTATACATTATAGTAAAAAGAAAACCCTAAATCATAATGGGCTACCCATGACTGCTCTTACATATACATATACACACATATTCATATATATATATATATATATGTTAAAACATAAGCAATAATAAAAGCTCTGTTGTTCGTTCTCTCTCGACTGTAAACACCTCAAAATATGATACCTCTATTCAGTATAACTTACAGCACTGATTATTCTTTTTGGCTTGTCTAAAAAAAAAAGATAAAAAAGAGATAAAAAAATATAATCATCCATAGTGCTTATTATCAATATACATATATAACACATATATGTGGAGTGAAACTGATGGAACATAAAAAAGTTGATTATTAAAAGTAAGAAACGTACCTATAAAATTGATATGACGAATTGGAAAGATCTTGGCTTTTTTTCATAAGGTCATCTAATTTTTCTCCTCTTTGTAATAAGTCTTCAATATTTTTAAGCATGACATCCTTAACTTCATCAAGATCTTTTTGCACTCTTGATAATTTATCTGCTTCTGATGGGTTTTGATATTTTTTTAACAATTCATTTAATTCCTCATGAAATAACATATCTTCTTTTAAATCTTGAGTAATGTTTTCATATTTCCCTCTACATTTTTGTCTAAATAATTTCTGAGTATTGTCTATTAACCCAAAAGCAATTCTTAAAGGGTATGCCTTTGTTGATAATACTAATACACTAATATTATTTTCTTTACTTGTATATATATGTAAATGCCCAATGCCCGACTCTAATTCAATAATTTCTCTGTTACCTTTGGGTGTTCTACTACATACTAATCTAGAATGAAAGAATATATGCTCTTTTAATGAAGATCTGTGAAAAAAGGGGAATGACGTTAAGTCCATCGATGCGGACAAAAAAATGGGTTCTGATGCATCGTATTTGTAAATTAATATTGCGTATAAAGCAATTTTATTTGATCTTTCATTATTTGGAAGAGTGCTTGAAAAATCATTCATTTTAGATTATCAAAAATTGGGGCAACACAGGGATGTACAAGTAGGTATAACTGTCAAATAATATATGTATGCAACATATATGGGGAAAGATAAAAGGTTCCCAAGATTGAGATACTTAGCGAGGAAATTATGTATGCTAGTCGGAGTTCGAAATGTGTGCATAAAAAGGGGGCACGTATGTGTATGTTACGCATATACATAAACATAAAAATATATGCATACACGTGTATGCATTTATATTTATACGTATATATATCTTATAATATGATAATTTTATGCAAGGTCAAACAAAAACACCGTTCTCCTTTTACGTACAAGCCTCAGTTCGGCTGTTATACATTTACTATTACAAATTTAAGGGATTATGCTAATATTTTAAAAGGATAAAAACGACAAAAATAAAAAATCGTTAACAGTTATTTTGCAGCTAGGGGCATATCACGTTGAATAGGCACGGTGAAAATGCGCATAGGTGTACATATCCACATAAATGCACATACAAGTATATATATGTATATATATATATACATAAACTTGCATACATGTGCTTATTTATAATTTTTATCACAACTGACATACATTTAAACCATTTATTTACCCGTTCATATAATTTATTTATGTAATTATGAATTTCCAAAAAAAGGACATATATCATGTACACATTATCATACAGCTATAAAATGGAATAACTTGCAAAAAAAAAAAAAAAATGTTATACAATTTGTATTATAAAAATGGCGTAATTTATAATTTTTTTATATAGCAGAGTAACTCAACTTGAGTTTTTAATCTGTAAACATGTAAGCATGTGAGCATATTTATGTATGTATATTTATGTATGTATATTTATGTATGTATATTTATGTATGTATATTTATGTATGCATAATATTCCTGTAGTTGATAACTAAATAAGTGTATATAAAAGGTGAAAAGGCTTAGTTTTTATTACTTTAAAGAAATGAATATTTTCTTCTCTTCCTCAAAGCAAATAATTAACTGAAATAACCGTTGTAATTGTTATGAAAATATAAATAAATAGAGTCAAAAAAAAAAAAAAAAAAAAAAAAAAAAAAATCATGAAAATGATCTCTTAATTATTTATTATTGTACTTATATTATTCTCGTAATTATATTCATAATGGGACACTGATTTACACGAACAAATGTATATTTAAAAAGAGAAAATAACTTTGAATACATCATTTTTGATGTAAATATATATAAAAAAAATTTATTACTCAAGTTGAACAGTTTCTCTCATATTATTAACACGCAAAACAGAATTGCGCATGAAAAATGAACATGCACAGACTAAAAGATAGATAAAAAAGGAAATCAGGAAAAGATGTTACACTTACTACACTAGCCTTTTCATCCGTTCAACAAAAATGAGTATAGGGCAATTATATGTAAATGTGAAAACACAAAATGAACATGGCATCATTAATTATACTTTTTTTTTTTTTTTTTTATAAATGATTTTAATGGAAGTTTTGAAAAATGTAAAGTAAAAATTTCCATATATATATTATATTACGCAATAAAATAAACAATATATATTATACTTTTTTTATTATTAACGGAAAGAGGGGGAAATAAAAAAAAAAAGCAAAATACATATACACAGACATGGATATAAATGCACACACGTACACATACAAACAGGGTTACAAAAACATAAACCCATTTCAGCAGATACTATTTTAAAAAGGAGGAACAAATTTGCGTTTTTAGTTATTATGAAAAATAGTATAACAAGAAATGTTGAATGTTATATGGATAAGAATATAATTTTTATTTTCTCCCACTGCTAATTCATTCCTTTTATGTGCCATTATATATATATGTACATATATTTGTTGTCTTTAAACGACCAACAAGGGAAATAATAGCTTCTTTATGAACAAATCAAATGGGCGCATTCAATTGCTCTTTGAATAACTGTTATTATTATGTTATTCTTTATATTGAAGCCGAGTTATATAAGTACATGTTAAAATTGTTTGAGGTACAAATAAAATTTATATATGTGTACATGTCTCTAATTTGTAAGGGATATGTACAAATGGGGAAACATTTCTTTTGTACCTAATTGCCTTTGTTCCTTTTTCTCATTTTTTAAATATTATTCATTGGCATATCAGTATATTTGCTCTCCGTTATTATGGTTAACAATTGTGTATAAAGAAATGAAAAAAAATTGCACACATGTACCATATGCTCATATGCGTACATATGTATATGTATACGCATACATATATAGAGTAAATTCCTCCCTTTTTAAGCAACATCAATGGACGAGCTCTTTAGAAGGGAACATATGCCACCGTAGCTTTGCTCTCATGGAATGGCGGTAACTACATGGACGTGCAAACAAGCCCCATTTTTAAATTGTCACATGCCCAGATGTACATAGAAATATATATATGTGTGTATGTATGCATGTATGTATGCATGTATGTATGTATGTATATATGTAAATCTCTGTAAGGGACCATTTCCGTAACAATGTTCAGGTAAAATTTGTTGCTTGTTCTCCGTGCTTTCCTTTTTTTTTAAGTGAGTACGTTTTTACAATTTTGAAATAGTTGTTAACATTTCATTGCTAAGCTGTGTTACATGGTTAATTATGGAAACGAAATTTTTTACATGCAAAGCTTTACATGTGCGCAAATAGTTTCACTAGAAAAAAAAAAAAAAAAAAAAAAACCTGAACAGTCAGGCCAATTTTTTCAAGAAACAAAAAAATATATAAAATAGCTAGAAATAAAAAAAATATATAAACAAATTGGCTAGAAAAAAAAAAAATAATAATAACGAAAATAACAAATATGGCAGATATGACAAAAATGGTCCACATCATAAAAATGACTAAAATTCTTAAAATGGTCAAAATACAGCTCCTCCCCTCACGATTTAAACGCCGTCTACATGTGGAAAAGCAGGTAATGGGCTAGGTCCAGCGCTATTTGAACATCCAAAAAACTTAAAAAAATTGTAGATACATAACTCAAAAAAGAAGTGTGGAAAAAGTGAAAAGCGTCAAGAAATAAGTTAGAATAATAATTGATATATTTTTTTTTTTTGCAAATCTTATTATAGTGATGATCCTCATCCGTATTTTTGATTACGAGCGCGTAAAAATTATGCATAGAGAGTTGTATGAAATAATTAAACAATTTTTTTAAAAAACAGGTAAAAACTAAAAAAATATTTTTATAAACAACAGAGGGCGAATTTTTTAAAATAGCACAAAAGATTAAATACATTTTCATATTTTCATTAAGGTTACAATTGTTGTATATAGTTTTTATGGAAACAAGAATGTTTGAATAGATCATGGTCTTATTCAAAACGTGAAATAGTTCTTCGCATAATAGCAAAATTGCTTCAATTGATATGATTTTTTCAATCTTTTCACTGTTTTTTAATTTTCCAATTACATAATTTATTTCATCTGGTATATATACATTTTTCTCTTCCCCATTTTGGAACCTTTTTTTATTCAAAGATGAAACCCCCCCAGGTATATTCTCTTCATAGTATTTTCCGTAAAAAAAATTCTTCTTCCATGGGTAATTGAAATTGCAATTTCCATTCCCATTCCCATTGTTGCTATCCAAATTAGGACTAATATAATAAATGAGGTGGCAATTGTTTAAATTAGATAATCGGAAAAAGTAAAAGACGTCATCGATTTCTTTTCCTTCGTCGTAATTTGATACATCCCTCTGATAATTATCTAGGATAAAAAATAAAAAAAAAACAAACTTGGTAAAATTAGCAGGTAGGATGGGTTTCATTTGGATTTTATCGTTATTAGCACTATCATAGTTATTTTTACTATCGTCATTTCGACTGTTAACAGGGTCATCACCAATGATAGCTGTGCCATCCCCCGTGTGAGTAGCACTATCCCGAATAAGCAAACCAATTATCGTATTTTTTAAACAATAATTAAACGTTAAAAATATGTCCTTTGCAAAATTGTGGACCCTGATTATTAAAACAAAAGTCTGATTAGCCATTTCTGATTTTATAAAGTGTTCCACATATAAATTTAAAAATATTTTTTTTTTGCTATTTTTTTTTAGTATGCCTTTATAAGGATATACATAAATACATCTTAATATATCAAAATTTGCTTCATTATATATGGATGAGGATTTATTACCTTCTTTCTTTTCTTTTATTATATCTTCTTTTTTAAAACGAATATTTTCCTCTAGATATTTAAAAATGGAATTTTTTTTTAGGTGCATATATGAGTATAAGTTAACTGGAATTGTCGAATTGTTTTTTGCGTCAAAACATAATATAGAAAAGTATAGTGTGTCTACATTTCCTTGGCTACCTCCATCACTTAAGGGGAAATCATCTATATTCATGGTACCACTACTATGGGTGTTTAATGTTGTATAGTAGTCATTACAGTCATCAAAACTATTACTTTTACTTTTATAACAACATTCTTCCGAATTTTTGAAAACACTTCCATGAGGGGAATAGTTTGAGATATTTTTTTGAAATACATTCCTTACCTCTACCACCTTTTCGAGAGAAAGTTCGCCACTTTTGGAGAAATCTTTTTCGTTGGAAACACCTTTTTTTTTGTTGGTTGTGGAAGAGAGCCATCTGTTCTCCCTCACTTGGTCTACGTCCAAAACATTTCGTACGTAGTTAAAATTTTTTTTTTTTTCCTCTCTTTGTTTTTCGCTTCGTTCGTCGCTTCGTTTGTCGATTCGTTCGTCGCTTCGTTCGTCGATTCGTTCTTCGTCTCGTTTTTCTCTCTCTTCTTTATTATTCTGTACCTCATATACTCCCCCCTTTTCATTCCCATCATATTTACAGCTCTTCTTCCTACTTGTTGAAATTTTCTTTACATGCAACCTACCCACTTCTTTCTTTCTGCAAAGACCCTCCCCACCGCAGTCCTTGTAGTAGTCGCAGTTAACCACATCTCCGACATTACTGCATTTTGAAGAGTCGGTGTTACTAATGTGCATATCTTTTTCCTTGTAATCATAAAAAAGCTCAAAACTTGTTTGATACATCTGATGTGTTCGGATTGAATGAAAATTAATTATCTGGGGGTCAACCGTAACGTTGATGTTTTTATTTTTCCGTTCGACTTGGTTAAATGGTTTGTAAAAAAATTTTCCCCCTTCGTCAACATTGTCGGTTATATCATCTGCTAAACCTGCAGAACCCTTGACACTCGCTGTATCATTCGAATGCATGAATAGTTCACAGGAAACCCTAAAACCAACACAAATTCTTTTTTCTTTCCGCTTTCTCATCGTTAAAGTAAAATATCTCCTCTTCTGCAAATAATTTATTTTATGTTGATTCATTATAATAATATTCCTATCAAAAAATAGAGAATCATCATTAAATATATTGCCCTTTTTGTAATTAAATAAAACATATTTGTCAAACCCTAGAAGAATAATAATGTCTATATTAAACAAATAGATGTCTTCATTTTTTGTTTCAAAGATTATTTTGTTCAAAAGATAATTGTACACCTGTTTACAGTACAACAGATAGTTATCTACGAAATATTTCATATAATTAAGGTGTATGTTTCCTCCCCTGTCTTCTCTTTTTTTCTCATAATTATGAAATATATACTTGTAATAGTCTACTCTATCTAAATATTTGTAAATGTCCATGTTAGATATACAAACACAAAAGCTAACCTTCTTAATCGTAAAGGTTAAGCAGCTCACACAGTTGTCGTCGTACTGGCTCGCCTCAACCCTTTCACACACATGCTTTCCCCTTACAATCGAACTGCCGCCTTGAGTTACTGGACTTTTCTTCGCCACTCTACTATCAGTTTCACTGCTATTTCCGCTGTTACTCCCATCACTGCTACTTCCGCGGTTACTCCCACCGCTGCTAAAAGTGCGAGGGGGCTGTTCATCATACTCGTCTCCTTTTTTCTTGTCCTCGACATTTGGGAGGTAGTTCCTTAATCTTTTATTCTCTTGGTCTATTTCGAAATATCTATTTAAAGAATTCATATATGTGATACCGTTAATCTTAATCTGTAAAATTTTGTTTTTTGGATTAGCTACTTTATAGGAGATAGGAAACTCACTGTTGTGTGCATTCCGCACAATCATTACTTGGCCTTTTTTTTCATTCCCATTCTTATCATTCCCTCCTTTTTCGTCTTCCTTTTTCTCTTCCTCTGTACTGTGCTTCTTCATTTTAGTTCGCATGAAGTTATCAAAGTAGCACTTCATCATGTTTGTATATGTTTCCCCATAGGTCTTCTTTGTATACATATTAACATGCTTGTAGTACACATCACTCATATCCTTGTGCAGTTTCCCTCTTACCATAACGAGGATAGCATATTTTTCAAAATCATAATTTATATCAACAAATTTGTACGTACCGTTTCTGTTTCTGTTAGCATGTCTTTCTACCTCTGTTCGCACATTCTGCAGTATCCCCTTGTCAAACGCATTTTTCAAACTAAAAAAAAAAAAGGAAAAATGGTAAAGATATAAATGCCGAAAAAAGGGGAAGTATAAAACTGCCGCAAGAAGTTGACGAAAAATAGAGTATAACACGGTATACAAAAGGGACAACAACTTAAGGTTTTTTATTCCATCAAGCTGATCATAGCAAGTATATACCTGATTATGACAATATCTTCTGTTGGGAGTAAATTTGTGTCTTTCCAAAATTTCATTAGATCTTTTTCAAACGAAAAACAGTTAAAAACATAAAAGGAAATTGTGTACCTCAAGTATCCATTCATCATTTTTTCCTTTTTTTCTGCTTTGTTGTTCCATGAAAGTATACCCGCACATGGGTACGCTACGACATACATATACACATATATATATAAATATATATACACATATATATATAAATATATATACGCATATATATGCGTTTTCTATGATGTGTACCCCCTCATAGGTATGCTCGCCAACATGCACATGTAAATGCATATAAATATATATATCTTTTTTTTTTTTCGGCAAATCTCAGTGTTTATTTTTGTACCTTTGCTTTTTCTTAAAAGAAAGAACAGCTTGTAAAAAAAAAAAATAAATAAAAAATAAAATAAAAAAAATAATAATAACAGTATGCACATGTAAAAATACGAAGTAGTTATAACTACACTATATACGCATGATTCTTCAGAATATGGGATTAATAAAATTCATTTAAACATAAGTGTTTAAGATAAAAAAATGATTCCTTAAATGATGATGGTAACTACTTATGTTTCCCTAGAAATAGGCATGAGTTGTATGTATTTCTATTTTCTGTACAATTCTTATAATTTTTTTTTTTTTTTCTTCCACATGTTTGTAAGTATAAGTCTATACTTAATGTATAAGGTATTTTCCGCTATTCCCTTTTTTTTTTTTTTTTTCCACATGTTTGTAAGTATAAGTCTATACTTAATGCATAAGGTATTTTCCGCTATTCCCTTTTTTTTTTTTTTTTTTGCAATATAATACTCTGATTGTACATATGTATATATAAATATTTTACTCATAAGGGAGAAGCGAAAATGCAAGAGCTTTTTTGGGACTTGTTAAGTACCCAACCGTGAGCAATATACTTTCTATTTTTTTTTTTTTTTTTTTTTTTTCTGTTCAGCTGCCATTTTTAACTCCTTCCTTTAGACAAAACTTGCAATAATGTTCGGTTCGTTCGACGAAGACATTAGGGAGTTTTTCCCCTTCACACCATATAAAGTAATAAAGAAACAAAAACATGAATACCGCCTATGCACATAATGCGTTGTTTAAAACTCATACAAAGTTGTAATATCGTTTTTGAGAGTGCGTATTTGGAAGAACAAATGTGTCAGAGATTGCGCGGAAATGCGTGCGTAATAGTTGTACGTGCGTTTGCGTGGTTAAGTAGGCACACATAAGACGAGCCTTTTTATATGTTTCTGCTTTTTCCATATCCATTCGTTGACTTCGTTGGTGTAGTTTACTTAGTTTGCTTCTTTACCTTTTTTTTTTTTTTTTTTTTTTTTTTCTACCTTACCATACATGTACCACTGCCCGATGAAAGATTCAAATGGACTTTATGAAAATATTTTATGAAATTTTGACAAATTCGAACATAAAAACAAATGAAAAGATAAGATCAGTATATGAGGCAATCCAACAAAATGAAAACATGAAAAGTATGTTGAAGGATGATATTAATAATAGTTTAAGTTGGTTGTATGAAAGTAACGAGGAAATGAAACAGAGTAACTCGAATTCTTCAAATAACGCCAACAATTCTGAGGAACACATTATTTGTGAAATGAAAACAGGCTCAGGAAAATCTCTAACTATGTTAACTCCTCTTATCTACTGGTTAGATCCAAATAAAATGAACGACATTTGTTAATGAGCTCTTAAGGATAGAGATATGTTGTAACATGTTCATCCTAAACGAATATGTGAGCACGTGTATGCTTTTAGACCCGACTAATTTTTCGCCTCCGCGTTCACATGTATATGTGTAAGCACATACATAATTACATTACATGCCCCGATACATGATGCTTCTTTTTTTTTTTTTTTAATGCACCTCAAGGCTTTTCAAGCATAAATTCGACTTGTTTCTCATGAAGGAGAATGTCCAACTGAAGAAAGAGGGTATCGACTAAAGCGTTTCTTACTCAACAGATACACCATTCATCCGATGCATTTCTCATCAAATACACCTACTACCCCGTACCTTCTACACGTCTTTCCCTTTTCTTAGAGCCCGAATGGATCAAGGAAAGCATAATGGAAAAATTGCTGGAAAAGTACACACATAACTTAAACATGCAGAACAAAAAAAAAGACATATATTTAAACATTTTAAATAAATATTTTTCCTTTGATGAGGATAAAATATTATTGAAGGAAAATGTAACAGTAGAAAAGAAAAAGGTCGACATAGAACAGACCCATACGAATGATGAGTTTCCTATGGCACACAAAGGTAATAACTGGGAAATATAATAAGATAACAAAAAGAGGACTAACTGATTGACTCATCGAACGAGGACTAACTGATTAACTGATCGAATTGACAAAACATCTTACAGTGTGTTATAAGCGTGCGCGTAACGCTTTCACATTAAGCACAGTCTTATGCATGTGTGAACATATTCAAATATTATTTCTTTAATTGTTTAGATGAAGACCTCCTGAGCGATTGTTCTGTTGAGGGAAAGACCAAAAAACAAGTGAGCACAAATGAGTGAATGAAGGAAGACAAGAAAGAATGAGGGGAGTGGTAGAAAGAATGAGGGGAGTGGTAGAAAGAATGAGGGGAGTGGTAGAAAGAATGAGGGGAGTGGTAGAAAGAATGAGGGGAGTGGTAGAAAGAATGAGGGGAGTGGTAGAAAGAATGAGGGGAGTGGTAGAAAGAATGAGAGGAGTGGTAGAAAGAATGAGAAAAAAAAAAATAAAATAATAAAAATAATAATAATATAAATGAGGAAGATTTTTTTTTTCATTTTTCTCTTGTTTTCCAAATTTAACGTAACTACGATCGGACTTCTTCCTCTTTCAGATCTTTATCTGCAGCAGAACCCAGTCGCAGCTAAATCAATACTTCCTCGAGTTAAAAAAAATTGAAAAAAAAATAAAAAAAGATTTTTCCATAAATATGATTATAATTGGGAGTAGGAAACACCTGTGCATAAACGAGGTAGGGGGTGAGAGAGAGGTGGACCAAAGGAAAAGCAAAAAAAAAAAAAAAATAAATAATAAAAAATGGAAAAATGACAAAACTACAAAATGGAAAAATAAAAAAAGTACAAAAGAACAAAAGTACAAAAGAACAAAAGTACAAAAGAACAAAAGAACAAAAGAACAAAAGAAAATACAATATGATTCCATAAGACTCGGTGTGCAATAACAAATGAATGAAAAAGAAAGATACCCTGAGAGGCCAGAAGCGCCTTGCGCATCTCTGACATCAACGAAACGATGCCATCATAAATAGCAGAATGTCTCTTACTCCATTTTATGTTCCTTTTTAGGATTTTTTAAAAAATTGTCGAAACCTGAACGAGCTAAATGACTACTGCAGAAACGGTCGATGTAAGTATAAAGAAATTTTCAACGAAAAAATGATAGAAAAAAAAAAAAAAAAAGCAAAAAAAAAAAAAGCAATTTTTTATAGTTCGTCCTCCAGCAATAGCAATTGCGGAAGTAGTTGTAGTAGTAGTGAAGAGAAAGAACAGAAAAGAATAAATAACTACAGCCTGGTAACAAAATTAATAAATACAAAAAATGTTAATATGAACGAGATAAAAAATATATGTAGGAATGAAAAGATTCAAGTATGTCCTTACTATTTAAGTAAGGAAAATATAAAAAATGCAGATATTGTTTTACTACCATATATTTGTATATTAAATGAACAAGTCAGGAAAAACTTAAAAATAAATATAAAAAATAATATAGTTATATTTGATGAGTCACAAAATATTATAGAGAATATAAATGACTCAAATTCTATAGCTATCGAAAATCATCATATACTTTTTTGTAAATTAATATTAAAAGAGTATATAGACAAATATGAAAATATTCTAAATAACAATAATATTGTAATGATTAAGCAGCTTATTATTTACTGCAATATGCTCATATATTCATTTACATCAATACAAGAAGACATCATGACTGTGAGTAAATTTACCATCTTGTCGAAAGTAGACGCACTCAATCTAAACAATATTTCTTCTTTTTTGAATGACTCCCCATTTTGTAGAAGAATCAAAATATTTTCAGAGATGCACATGAGGGAGTACATGGGGAAGTGTTCACGTAAAAGAGGTAGCAAACACAACAATAGAAGCACCACTGATAGTGTTAGTAGCATTGCAAATACACGCGATACTTCCTTTATCACTGCACACTCTTCGTCCATTTACCTACTAAGCGAATTCACAAATAAGCTCATACGGTCAAACAAATATGACTACGTGCATATTAGCAAGGGGAAAGAAGGCAGTGCAGAGGATGGAGAAAAGGTATCATCACCCAAGGATGATATTATGGGCGAACGGGGGGGGGGGGAAAATAAAAACAAAAAAAGACATGATGACACTGGAGAAAATTCAGATGGGGGTAAGAAAAGAAAAATGAGTCATTTAAAAAATTGTAAAGAAAATGATATGAACAGTCAGGAAAAAAAAAATTACACATGTAAATGTAATGAAAATGATATGAACAGTCAGGAAAAAAAAAATTACACATGTAAATGTAATGAAAATAGTATGAACAGTCAGGAAAAAAAAAATTACACATGTACATACGAAGAATCAGATGATAATATACAGAAATTATTTGAAGACCTCTTAACAAATAATAATAAGACCGAACTATTTCGAAAAATAGAACTAATAAGTGTAAGTGCGTGCAATAACTTTCAGCATATAACTAAAGAATGTAGTAATGTAATCCTTATTGGTGGTACTTTACAACCTTTAGAAGAGTTCTTATTACTTTTTTTAAATGAACAAAAAAAAAAAATAAAAATATATTCCTCTGATTATATATTTAAAAAGGAAAATGTATTTTCAAGAATAATCTCAACTAACTTATTAACATATGAATACATTGATAATACTTTTAAAAACAGGTTTAAGAAAATCCACTTGCTTAATTTAGCATTGCAAATATACTTCTTAACTGTACATGTGAAATATGGAAATATTGTCTTCTTTTCCTCATACAGTTTTTTAAGAGAATTTATTTCTTTTTTAAATAATGAAGGCAGATATGTGTTAAACGAAATGAAAAAAAAAAAATATATTTTTTTTGAAAAAAAAAATGATTACACTGTTTTAAATGAATACATGCAAAGTATACAAAAAGTAAAAGATCATCATCAATCAATGATGACCAAAAATGGTTGTATCCTATTCTGTGTAATGAATGCAAAATTAAGTGAAGGAATCAATTTTCATGATGAAATCTGTAGAAATATATTAATTATAGGTATACCTTTTTTCAAGCATGAAAGAAGTACAACAAACCCCAGCAAGTTTACCCTAGACAAAAATACCCTTGTCTTGAATTACTATAAGGAATACTCCAGGGAAATGCTAGAAGGCGATAGTGATATCCCTGCAAACAAAGCCGAGGACAGACAGTTAATATTACGTAGGGGAAAAATTAAATAAACAGTACTGCATTAGGTCTTTCTTTCCCTTTTTTTTTTTTTTTTTTTTTTATGTGTTATCATGTTATTATAATTCCTGTGTACTTTCATCACTGCATATTTATCATTTATGTGTACTTATGTCACAATATGTTTATCTTTCCCCACTTCCTTTTCAGCAGAGGAAATTAGCGAGATGTGCAGGACGTACGAGTTGAAATACGCAATGAAGATAATAAACCAATGTATAGGTAGAAGCCTAAGACATACGAATGACTTTTCTTCCTATTTTTTCCTTGATTATAGATTTACAAAAAAAGAATTTTTTGATAATTTCCCTTCATTTATCAAAACGCATTTAAACAATATGAAAAATATACCTGTTGTCGATCAGAGGAATGAAACATTTTTAAAAGAGAAAAATTTTTTTTTTAATATATACGATGATATTATGAAATATTATAAAACAAATTTTCCTAACCTACCATTTGCAGATATCAGCGAAACACATTTGAATAACTTTGTAAATGATTTGTTTCGTCTTAACGAATTTCACGAAAAAATGAAAAATGCATGAATGGTGGAAGCCTCCTCGTCATAGGCATTAAATTGTATCAGTTGCTCATTCGTTTTTTTCTTACATTTTGTTTTCCATGCTCCCATATTATCTCCTTTTTGTTCGCGTTTCGTCCGCTTTTTGCTTCTCTGTTTGACCTTTCTCAACATTGCTAAATTGAAGCCGTTTTAGTTGTCGAATTTTAATAAGTTGAAAGAAGGTGTACAAAACAAAAGAAAAATATAAAATAAAAATAAACAAATGAACAAATAAACATACTAACAAAATAAGAAATATACAGACAAACAAATTAAGAAATATACATACTAACAAAATAAGAAATATACAGACAAACAAATTAAGAAATATACATACTAACAAAATAAGAAATATACAGACAAACAAATTAAGAAATATACATACTAACAAAATAAGAAATATACAGACAAACAAATTAAGAAATATACATACAAACAAATTAAAAAATAAACATATAAATAGAACAAATAAAGTGGCCTATAATTATGAGTGCGTAAATTAAACTAACAGCTGAAAATTCAGAATTATTCCCACGTACCTACAAACATATTGGTATTTAGCAGAATGCGAAAGACGCAATTGACCTGCACGTGTATAAATTAAAATGAAATTTCGTTTTCTATTATTTTTCATCATTCGTCAAGTTTTTTACGTAATTTTTTAATTTCATGTTTTATGTCATTTTCTACGTCATTTTTCGCTCAATTTTTTTTAGTTCATTTTGCTGCATTTTTAATTTTAATTTTTTTTTTTTTTTTTTTTTTTTGTATATAGTTTCACATAGTCAGGGTGAGTGCAACTCTGAATATAATTCCACGGAACAAAAGGAGGTATATCCTCCGTTCGGACCAATACCTCCCAAACATTACATAGTCACTTGGTCTTCATTTTTTATTTTTTTCCAGCTTTTCTATATATATTTCACTATTATTAATGTGTATGCTGTCATTTATAGTTTTTTTAATGGTATCATTCATTATGTTTATCCCTTGCTTGCTTTTTTCTTTTATTGTGTTTATTATTGTCTGCGAGAAGTCAACATGAAATATGGAACAAGCAGTATATGTATTTCAACACACTGCACACATATACGGTACATACATACACACCCACATACACACCCACATATACACCCACATACACACCCACATACACACCCACATACACACCCACATACACACCCACATACACACCCACATACACACCCACATACACACCTACATACATACGCACACAAACTTAAAATATTTTTTTTCTTTTTTTTAATTTACGTTTTCCACAAGGTTTTTCATATACCCAAGGCCTTTAATGTTTAGAGTTGTAACCTGCTTGTAATAAGTTTGATTCACTGCAATGAAAATGAAAAAAGGGGAAATATATATTTCCATAAAATTGAATACGTACACGTACGCCAATATACATATATACACAAACATACAATACCCATATACATACACAAGTATACACACGTACATACAATATGTGTCTGTGCGTTACTACGCTATGCCTCGTCGTACCATCATTGTCCTTTTGAAAGTACACGCATTCCTCTGATATATTAATTAAAGGATTTAAGGTATAATTGACGGTGTTTACTGTCAGTTTTTTCTCTCTTAAGTTGATAATAATTTCCTCAAGAGCTAGCCCTTTGCCATCAATGTTAAAGAGGTTTTCTATTTTAAATTGGGAAAAAAGAAAATAAAAATAAAGGAAATTGAAACATAATAAAACTAAATAAAACGAAGCAGCAAACGAAATAAAACGAAAAGACAAACGAAATAAAAAATGGTGCGACAAATTACGCCTGAACAGTGCAGGCATGTTGAGAGACACACGTAAATAATTACGTGGAGAAAATAAAATAATATAAAAAAAGTAAAAAAAAAGAGAATCCTATTAAATTATAAAGTATAATTATTACTAAATATGTTAGGTATATAATACTGAAGGTGAATGATCCTTTTCAATTTCAATGTTTTCTCATTTGTATCAATGCTCCTACCAATAACATCAATATTCTTTATATGCTTCTGAACGCTATTCGGATATTTCAACCAAAATGCAGACTAGTTAATATTGTTTAAAGAAAAAAAAAAATAATAATAATAGAAAAAATAGAAAAAAAAGAAAAAAAAGAAAAAAAAAGGAAAGAAATATATTTCGTGTGTTACTATCATCTTACATGCAGAAGGACCACAACATTTCACTCAAACGTGAAATAAGCAAAAATAGGTGAAATAGGCCGTAAACATCTTTAAAAGGAAAATGTACGTATGTATGTATGTACGTATGTATGTATGTATGTATGTATGTATGTATGTATGTATGTATGTATGTATGTATGTATGTATGTATGTATGTATGTATGTATGTATGTATGTATGTATGTATGTATGTATGTATATTAATGCAAAAGTTAAAGTACAATTTGTTATCAGCTCATTTATTATTCACTCGTTCATGTACTTTTTTACAATAAAACAACTTACTGTAACTGTGTCCCAGTCATATTGGTACTTGTGCTCTTGTTCGAAAAGTTTCATTTCTTTACTGAAATTTCTTTTCTTAAGATGAAATAAACTTTCGAAGGGGATGACGAAAAAATGGAAAAGAGAAAAAAGAGGAGGAAAAGAATATACGCAAATAACGAGACAGAAACAGAAACAGAAACAGAAACAGAAACAAAAAATAAAAAAAAATACAAAAAAGAAAGCAAAAGGCGTAAAGCAAAAAGCGCAGAACACAAAAAAGGCAGAGCGCAAAATACGTGTACGGTTAAGTATCATTACACACTATAAGCTATTGCTCACCATTCTGTACATCCTAATTTTTATTTTTTCGTAAAAAACAAATATATATATATATATAATATATATGAATTAAAAAAATATAATTTTTATTTTTTTATTAGTATTACGCAAACCTCTTAGTAATTCAGTATTCCCCCCAATTTTTTTTTTTTTTTTTTTTATATTTATTTTAAATTTAATATATATATATTTTTTTTTTTTTGTCGTTGTTGGTGCCATTTGTAATGTCGATTGATATTTGCTTTGTGTGCCTGAACTTGTACAAAAACTTGCACTATGTATGTATTTTGATTTGCACGTACTCTAGCATAAACGAAATAAAATGATAGTAATTTCAAGCGTTTACCGAATAAATTTTACCTCAAAAAAAAAAAAAAAAAAAAAAAATGGTAACAGATTAAGTAAATATTATATGTGGTAGTGTTCCTTATTAACCCAAAATTACTTCTTCTCATTTCTGACTTTTACATCTCGGTTTGCATCCCCCTTTTTGATATTTTACCATTTTGCAGTTTTACTTTTTTGTAATTGTTTTTCTTTTTTATGAGCCACCGTCTTTTTTTTTTTTTTAATCTCAAGTCTTTGAGTTACAATTTTTCTGTGCATATTTCTATGTGTGATAAAAAAAAAAAAAAAAAAAAAATGAAAATAATCGTTGCATCATATCCTTTTTTTTCAGTGTTGTATATTTTCCCGCATTATTTATTATTTGATGAAAATTTTGAACTGTTCGAGGTTATGTGAAACATGAATCTTCATCATAACATAAATATTCACTTCAAAACTTTGCCAGGCCGTAATGGTTTCAGAATAACCCGGTCTTACTCATTACATGTATATATGGACACATACAAATTTTGTGTATGTAAGTATGCATTTGTTCACATATGAACTTGTTAGTGTGCAGGCTCTGTAAATCCTTTTGAGGATGCAATACCTTTTATAAATGACATTGTATTGCTTTTAAAAATGTTAATTAAACGAAAGGCCGCCTACCCTTTTGATCCTTATTCGTTCAATTGTTCTACATATGCTTCTATTTCTATTTCTATTTCTTTTTTTTTCTTTTCTTCTTTTTTCCAGGGCTTACATAATAAACAATTTGTTTTCCTTTGTTCTAATCATTTCGGGAAACCGCCATTTTGCATATACTTAGCCTGATATGCTCACGAGATATTCTTTTTTTTTTTTTTTTTTTTTTTTTTTTTATATTGGCCTGTAATATTGTGTACAATCTGAAGCTATTTTCAATTTTTTTTTTTTTTTTTTTTTTTTTTTTTTTTTTGTTAAAATGAATGATATACCTTTCTTCCCTTTTTCTTATGTATGCGATTTTTTTTTTTTTTTTTGTTCGTTAAAAAATATATATTTCTATATTTACCCCATGTAGAGTTAATACAGAGTTATATGTAATGATAAGTATGTTTTTTGTTTCTTGTTTTTTCACTTCCTTTATTTTCCCATCTTTTACATCTCTCTATTTTTTTTTTTTTTTTTTTTTTTTTTTATGCAGAGATCTCGTTTAACATTTCCGCACTGTAGTAGTTACACTGTATTATTGTTGATTAAAAAAGATGAGTAACGTGTTAGCAAATGTGTTGAAAAATACGAAATTTTATTTAGATAAAATCAACTTCAGTCTCATCTTTTTTCCGAGTTTGCTTATTTATAACATCCCGCTAAAAAATATCGAAATAAGAAACATATATTTCGAAATCGAGTTCATTAAACAAGTAATTAATTTTTTCACAAAAAAAAAAAATAAAAAGATTGAAAAAAATCCAAAAAAAAGGCTAGAAAAAAAAAAAAAAATATGTATTACTTCTGTAATATTATCATTAGACTTAGAAGACTACGAAACTTATAACTCCTATTACAGCATTTACTTGAGATTGATAAAAGGTAATGTTACGAACAAATTAATATACACTATTTGTTTGAAAATATCTGTTTTCTTTTTAAAAATAATCTTAAAATATTATTATATAAGCATTAAAAAAATTGATATAAAAATATATTATAATCATAAACATAGACACAGTAAATATTGTAATAATGGAAAAAACATATCCAGGGGTAAGAGCTCCTATGACTTGATATTTAAAAACATTAATATTGTACATGATGGTTATGCGAGGAGATCGAATAAAGAAAATGAAAAAACAAAAAAAAAAAAAAAAAATGGACAATACTTACGCGAAAGTCTAACCCAGTTGGTGCCTGTTCATCAGGTTAACGATATTGTTCTTGGTAGTGTTAGCCAAAATGTTAGTAACTACTCCTGTAAAGGGAAGAATGACAAGGAGTGGAAATCTGAAACGCTTGATGGTTATGTTTTCTCATGCAAAAGTATTGAGCTGAAAAAAGAGAACAACAAGAGTATTTCAGTTTTTATTAAAAATATATTTTTTTTTATTAAGGAAAAAAAAATATTCATTCCCATTTTTTTTATTAACATAAAAATGTGCGAATTGAAGGAAATATTTTTCCTAATACATAAAAGTAGAAGAAAAATTAGAAGAGATAATTTCGTAAGAGATTTAATATATGCTGTTAAATTGCAGAATATAAGGAATTCCCACATTGGTAGTAATGGTAAATATGATGATATTGATTACGGCTTTTTATACTCAAATATTTACTTTTGCATGAACAGGTTATTTGTTAATGTTCATTTGGAGAATAATATTACTATAAAGAATGAAGTAGGCAATTTATTTTTTTCCATTCAGAGGAGGGAAGAAAGTGGGACTGGGAATGCAGCTGATGACGGTAATGGTAAAGCAGGGGATAGTGGCAGTGATGATCTCAACTGCTACAAAACTCGCCCAAGTGCCTATTACTTGCGTAATAAAATCCAGCTGTTTTTTAACTTTTTCCTGTCTTGTTCAGAAAAAAATTTAATTTCAGTTAGCTCTCCAAATAAGGATAAATTTAAAAAAAATATCTCCATAAAAAGCAAAATGGACAAATGTGAGAGAAAATATACTTTAAAGAATATGCATGTAGCTTACAATAAATTTAATTTAATTAAAGTAGAGAAAATAAATTTTTTTTTTGAAAAATATGACTGTAAAAATTATTTAATTTTAAATAACTGCTCCATCATTTTGGAAATGGTAGAAAGTATAGACACGTACAATATAATAAAAGAGGATTTCTTTTCTGAATGGAGTGATAATGAAATAAATGAAAGAATATTTCCGTTAAGTATGGGAAAAAGAAGTGTAAAAGTGGAAAATCAGGGATATGATAGAAGCAGTATTTGTTATGTGTGTATTAAAAATGTATTCATTTACCTTAATAAAAATATGGATAAGTTTAAGCTATTATATGAAAAAGCCGTGTTAGTGAGTAGGGAAAAAGGCACATTGTCTTATGACAGTAAAACTACTTTAACTAATCGGGAGGAAATAATAAAAATTGAAATTAAACAAATATATAATTATAAACAGGAAAATGGATACCGTCCAAGTGGTACAAAGGTTGACACAGTTCCATGTAAAGATAACGAAAATGATGCTAAAAGGAGGAGCAAGTGCAGAGCAAGTGTACTTCCTTCTTACCAAAACAGTAACATGTACAACGTTATAGAATCGCATGAATCATATCTTTTTCTGAGCGATGTTATTATCAGCAGTGTCTACTCTGAACACAATGTTGTGTATACATATGCATTAAACGATAAGGTGAACATAGTTTTGAAAGAGAAGCAGGAGAAACCAGGAGAAAGTGTTATGATAATTGTCTATTTAAATAACACCTCATGGAATTTATCACCTGAACATATCAGCTTTTTTTATTACATGTTCTCTCTTTATTGTTTGCGTATAAGAAAGAAAATGTATTTTGTTAAAAACCCCTTGAGAAGGAAGTTTAAACGGATGAGTGAAATGGGTAGGATGAACTCTCCCTTTGTTGTAAGCGTTATAGGCATCAACTGTAATGTTAATTTGTTCTGTCTATCCCCTCACTTCGATGTGCTTAGAGGCAGTTTCAACAGCTCAATTAATCAGAACAACGCTGGGAGTAACATAACCAGCTTCGATCGAAGTGGTGAAGATGCTAAGGGGATGAGGAAAAGAAAGAAAGAAAAATTAACACACATAAAGATTTCTCTCAATTTTAAATACATTTTAAAAATACGTTCAGGACATGCTAAATCTAATGAAGCGTTTAAAGAAAAGAAAGTGAACACTCTGTATGATAACTACTTCTTTCTGAGCAATGTACAGGTGCAGACAAATGCATTCACCAATATACTTCGGCATATATGCACATTTGAAAGGAAAAAAGAAAGAGGAAAAAATAGTAAAAACAAGAGAAGAAAAGGCACTATGTGCAAAAATTATGATATAATCATAAAAATTAAAGACAAGAAAGTATATGTAGACATTGTAAATAAGGCAAGAATTATATTTATAAATTTTATTATGTATCAGGTGTATCTAGCTATTAGGAGAATAATCTATCTAGGTGATATTAAGTTAGGGTACAAGACTTCAAAAAAGAAGTTTAGTATTGAGAGGAAAAAAATAAAAGGGAATATATACAGAGTTTTGTTAAGAAAGCTCAATCGTATAGTTGACCCCAATGAACAGAACATATGGGAGGCAACGAATGGCATCCATAATATCAATGACTTCTTTAACGAATCGACATATTCAAAAAGTAAGAATGGTCAACAGGATGTTACATATAAGAGTGAGTTTTTGCAATATTGTACATTTTGTAAAAATAATTTTAAATGTAAAACGAAATCAGTTTATAAGAATGACAAGGCTTTAAAATATTTAACACAGATAAGATTGAGAAGTAGAATTACTCTCATATCATTTGATGATATGTACAACTTTGATCAATTGAGAAGAAAAAAAAATTATGACTTGTTAAGAAATCAATATATAGTAAGCACAGATGCGAATATATGTCTTTTCTATTTTGATACTTTGTATAAAGAGAATATAAAATCATGTAATTTTGTCAAGTTGTACATTGATTTTTACAAATTAAAAATAAGCAAATATACTTATTTGAATAAAACATACAATATTTTTTATTTCGAAAGAGTTAACTCTGATTATATGAAATATATGGATGTATTTCACCAAAATTTTTATAAAATATTTTCAAAAAAAAAGATTAACTACAACATAAGGGATAACGTAAAACGCTACTTCATCCTAGTCTCTACTATAAAGAACGTCGATTTTTCCGACCGAAGGAATGGAGAACATGAGCAAAGATTACAGGGCAAGGAAGATTACATTGTAGGTGGTAAGAAGCGAGTAAATCGCGTACACCCAGTGAACACTCTTCGAGCACAAAAGTATAATTCGAAAACGAGAATATACGCAATGAATTTCAGTCTGCTCTTCAAAATGAATGACTTTTTTCATTTTCTAAACAAGTACCTTCTTACCGACTTTTGCAGTTTGTTTTCGTTAAAACATGCTTGCGAGAGGGAGGAGAACAAACGTGGAGGTGGATATGAAGAAAGAAGTGAAGACAAATCTGATGTTATACCTAAATGTCTTTCCTTCTGCGACTGTGAACTCATTGACCCCTTTTCGTTTAGGCATTTTATCATGTTGAAAAATAAAATAGGAAGGCATCAAATGGAAGGGTGCCAAATGGAGAGTTTTCACAATAAGCATAAGTGCTTCTTATCAGATGGTTGCTCAAAGGAGCAGAAGATACATCATAGCGATACTTATCAAATTCGAAAAAAGAACATGAAAAGTGCTACCATAAGTTTAAACAAGTATGCCCTATTTTTTGAGGATGCTACTTTATTTCTCCCATCAGTTGTAAATAACAGAGATATCATAGTTGTACAGAATAATGTGCATATAAAAAATAAATTCATATTTAAAAAGAACAGGGAGTATAGAAAAGTTTCACTATATGACAAGGTTAATGTTTATTTTTTAAATAATTTTTGCTATACAAATGAAAGAAAAAATATAATGAAAAATGGAAATATATTGATAAAATATTATAGAAATATGCTGTACAAAAGAAATTTATTTTCATTATTTGTATATGCCTCGTGTGTTATTTACCTATCACCTATGAACTACCATCTATTTATGAACGTCTTCTTTGAAAACGTGCTACACAATAATTATGAGTACTTCTCTTCTAAATTATATAAGGGGAGCGGCACTACTAGAAATGGTAGTACCATAAACAGGGAAACAGTTGCTGTGGGAAAGCACACCTACGAGAAAGATACTTCCTTTCAAGTGAGAAAGAGCGTTAGAAAAGATCTAAACATAATCGTACGCATGTTCGATATGCACATATATTTAGAGAATGCCTATTCGAGTAGCAGAATGAATTATATATTGTGCAAATTTATTTTCATTAAAATAGTGAAGTACATAAATGATAGTAGTCTCTTGACATATATCAAAGCGTATGTACCAATAGTTCTAAACTTTTTTTATGAATATCCTTTTGACATATTACTCTCATATAAAAAGCTTAAGAAAACAAATTACATGAAAACGTTACTTAACATGAACGGAGAAATGTGTAATTACACTGCTATATCATTTGATGGCTTTATTAGGAAGAAATTAATTAAATACAATTCTTTACGCAAAAATAATGGGAAAAAAAAAATTGTTGAAATATTTTATAAAAGATATAAAAATGACTTATTTGGGTATAATATCATGAATGAAGTACAAGTAAAAATTTCTAGCGTTTTTCTAAGTACCGATTTGTTCGAATTGTTCAATTTGTATACATTTTATTTTGTTGAAGATAAGAATTTATTCATTAATCAGATAGAGAAATTCTTGCGCACTGAAAAGTTTGTTCGTGTTTTTGGAAAAAGCACATGCGAGGTGGAAAAATGGCAAGAGGAACAGAGGCAAGAGCATCAAAAACAGTATTGTTATCATATCCACTACAACCAGCAGCAGCAAGAGAAGCCGCATCAGAAGCGGAAATTGAATGGAGGAACATCTGAGAGTGATCATTTCCGCAAATGGAACGGCAGTGCCGCAAACATGCGAGTATTCAAAATAAACACCCTGAAAATGGCATATACAGACGAGCCGAACAATGTTTACCTGCTTTTATACGAAAAAATGACGAAACATTTAAATGCGCGGGACTTTAACAACTATAACTGCATAGTTAAAAGTAACAACATCTACAAAACAAATGTAAATATTAAACGTATCCATTTTATGCTGAACTTTTTGTTTTACGAAAATTTGTTATGTTTGAAAAAGGTACAGAGTAGTGTGAGTAAAAAAAATATGAAAAAAAAGCGTTACTGTATAGGTAAAGACAGAAACACATTCAGCTTAATTTACAAAGGAAGCCTACATTTTGATTTACTCTTCAATTTAAGAAAAAATCTATTTTTAAAATTTGCAAATACGTCAAAATATGTGTATATTAATAATTTCATTTTTGACAATTATTTCGAAAATTGCATGACCTGTTCATGTAAAAATTCAAATTTTGTGTCCAATGTTATATTAAATAATTCAAATGAAAAATTAAAGGAGTTTATTTATTTTAAGTGTATAGTAAAGAGACGAAATAATTTATATTTATTGAACAATCATATTTTCTACTGTGTTAGTAAAAATATAAACATGCAAATAAGTATGAGAAATGAAAAAATGGTCCTTTTTTATGATAATAACAAAAATGTATGGTTTGATCATTTTCGTTTTGTATACAATTTCTTAAATGGTTTAGTAGAAAGGCGTACCTTTTGTACAATGAATGACGAGAAGAATATCACAAAGGATGTTATATGCGATGTGCAAATTTTTAATAGTAGCAATCAAAATATACTACAAAAAGATAAGTATTCATGCCCATTTGAGAATAAGAAAACTTTAGAAGACTTGCTCAATGTGGGTAATATATATGAAGGAAATTTCACGTCAAATGTCGGTGGAAGAACTTCCATTCGTAAGGGTGAACGAACGAACGACCATGCAAATGCTCGCAAGAATACACAATGCAAGAATAAATTTACAGCGCCGAAATATATTGATGTACATGTAAATTATGCCAATATTCAAATAAGACTAAAAGATTTTTTGTATTTAATTAATAAATTATATGAAAGCGTTTTTTTTTTTTTTAATTATTATGCCGAAATGAATGCATGCTTTTTTACAATCTGCGAGACATTACTGAAAAATAAATATTTTTGTAAAATTAAAAAAACGAAACAGGTAGCATACTCTACAATAATTGTACACATGATAATAAATACCTTGCATGTTCATATTTTTCAAAGTATACCTTACCAAAAAATAAATGTGTGCAAAAAAAAAAAAATTATTCTTTTACATGCTAAAGGAATGTATGAGTATATTTCATGTAATAAGAAAAAAGACGCTCTATTAAAAAAGCATGAGTCTGATATATGTTGTAATTTATATTTTTCAAAAAATAATATATATGAAGAATTTGCAAAGAATGTACAAATGCGTATTATTTATATAAAAAATAAGGAACAAAATAATTTTCATCTCTTTCTTAAAAATAATATAACAAATATATTCTTAACGAAAAATATATTTAGAAAAGTTATATATCTGTATGATGAGCTCACAGATAGAAAGAATTATAACAACAACGACAGGAATAGCAACTACATGTGTGAGAGATTATTTCATGTAAGGGGAGAAAATTATCGTTGTTATGGCTCGTGTGAAATGTGCAGGCATGGTATGGAAAATATGCAAGGTGAAAAAAAAAAAAGAAAAAAGAATGAACAGATAGATGAAATTGAAAATTGGCAAAAGGGAAAAAATCAAATGGAAGACTTCCTCTTAATGGACAAAGGTGAAAAGATAAAAAAAGATACCAATAATGCTGACAGTATTATATTGTCAAACAAAGAAAAATTAAGAATTAAAAATTTTTGTTTCTCTTTGGAAAGGAACAAAACATGTACCAATGTGATAAGAAAAAGATATAACAATTGTTCGCATGACCAATATATAATAGTAAATAATTTCAAAGAGAGGATTTTTTTTTATCAAAGTAAAGAGATAAAAAATGCAAAATTTGAAAACGTATATCCTTTATATATGTTTTATTTAAAAAATGGAAAGAGTGTAAACACTGCAAATACTGCAAACATTGCAAACACTGCAAACATTACAAACACTGCAAACATTACGAACATTGCAAATACCATTATTTTTCCATGCGTAAGGGAAAGATACATAAGAAAGAATGAAATGACCATGATGACCGATGGCACTTTCTATAATTTCATCTCAAATACATGTTTGTACAATAACACAAACCACGATATTATATTTTTTTATAAAAATTATAAATCCTTTTTATACTCTAAAAAAAATTCGTATATTAATTCGTTCCATTTAAAAAACGACAATTTTTGTTTTCTTATTTTTTATAAAAAAAAATTATACGTCTCACAAAATTTAACAATCGATTCTTTAAAAAGTGTACATACAAATAATAAAGAAAAATTAATGCAAAATATGCAATATATAAATTACAATTTCCGCAAATTAAAATATATAGACAAGGGCCAAGATACGCTTTACACACTTTTTAACAACATAATACATCTAAAAAAAATTGACGACATCAAATCATTTTTATATGTAGATATGCACACAGAGAAGAATAAGCAGAGGAGGAAAGACATAACCAATTTCAATTTTAATAAATATAATATTTATAATGTTATAGAAAGAAAATTTATAAAAATGGTATTAAATGACGATTATATTAATAGTTTTAAAAATACGAATACTGATCATTTAGTTTTACATTTAACTATTATAAAAACACGGGGTAGCTCGTACATGCATATAAATAAAAGGATAAAATTTAGAAATACCTTGCCCATAACAGTGTATTACAACTATCAGGGGAAGTTAACCAGTGTTCACTCCTTTCAAAGCAGAGAAATATTCTTTGATGATTTTCATCTAAACGTTAAATGCAATCACATGCATCAAGGAAAGCTCGAAATTTGCTACCACAGAAGAAGGGGAAATAAAGAAGTAGAGAAAGAGGGTCATAAGCAGATTTATAGAAAAGAGGAACAACACAGGGGTTGGAAGCGGGATGAAACAGAGGAACACCAGAAGGAGCAACATGTCAAAGGCTCTCAAGCAGGTAATACCTCACTGAAGAACGAATTGGATAGAAGGGGGGAAAATGGTCCAAGGAAAGATAGATATATAATTTATTACTACACAAATGTGATAAAGAGGAATAACGCTATTATAATAACGTGTCACACGCTAATTCTTCTATACAGCTTTTGCGTAAAAAATTTGGAAATAAACAAAAAAAAAATTTATTTTGCTAATGATTTAGGGGGAAGCACAAATAATACTACAGTACAGTATATATACCCCTTAAAAGAATTAAAATGTTATACTAGTTTTTTTAATGAGTCGATAAATAGCCTTATTTTTGAAAGCATCAAATTAAACAGCGTTACGATAAACAGTTGTCAGAACGTGAGCACACAGGAAATCATAAATAATAGACCCTACGTTTCATGTTATGTTATTAGTTATATAAAAAATAATACATGTAGCGGGCGTAGTAATCCAAACTACTATTTTAAAAATTTTTCCTCCTTTTTAATAGTATACCCAAAGTATATATTAATCAATGAAACAAATTTTAACTTAGTGATGTTTCCTTCTAACGGAAATGGGATCAATTACCTTTTCCAGAGAAAATCTAGGAATGTCATTAACTTAATAGAGAAAAATGAAAAAAATTTCTTTTTTAAAATTAAAAACACGAATATGCACAATAACTATTTGTACTTATGTGGAGGAATAGATATAACGAAGGAAGCTTCCTACATCTTTTGCTTTACAAAAATGGGGGGAAAAAATGACTTGCGTGAGGTATATAAAAATGGAAAAAAAAATGACCTGCACAAGTCAGGTAAAAATTGGGGAAAAAATTACCCGCAGAAGGTGGATAAAAATGAAAAAAAGAATCCCTTTATTAACTTAAAAATTAGCATAAATGAAGGGAGTACGTTGAGAGATAATGATGTCCATTTTCATAATTGTTTCTTTATAACAATAAGTGAACATATATCCCGCAGAGAAAAAGAGGTCAAATACATTTCCTACATAAATAATAACATGATGAACGTTCGAGAGAGCAGTGATAACGTAATAATGAATATTTATAAGTACATAGAAAAGGAGGAAGAGATAAAGAAAATATACATTTACAATAGTATGAATACAGGAATACTCTTTGACATTTTCCACTACAGTGAAATTGTTTACATAATTGGTAGTGTTACTAGGGGGGGTACTATGAGTGCTACTACAAGTAGAAATGTGGAGAACGATGGAGAACAGAATGCACGAGAGGAGAAGAAAGAGGTTAAATGGATTGAAGGGGCTAATCAGGTTGGACAGGTTGATGCAGCTGGACAGGATGACGAGTATGGACTGATTGACGAGAACGCAGGGGCTGATTACATGCAATATGAAAGCAGTCTGCCCTCATGTAACCAAGTTAAAATTGAAAGAGGAAATAAAAAGATTAAGGAAAACTTTTTTTTAAATATTTTTAATGCAGAAAGTAGTGACAACTCTTGTTCAGGCGAAAACCAAAACACGAATGAAAATTTGGATTACGATTTTGGAAAGTTATCGAAAGATAAGTTAAATTATATTATGAAAAATAGTCATCATATTACAACGTTCATGCAGAATAATAAGAACACAATTCGATACGTAAAAGAGAAAAATATTATGTTTTTTCCCTTGAGGAAAAATAAAAATATGAGAAACTGCTTTTTCCTTATATGCCCATATAAGTACACTACTAAAGGACAAATTTTTAAATTTTCCTTAGAAAGAAAAAGGCACCTATTAAAATTTGTAGAGAAGGAAAAAATTATATTTGTTGAAATATTTATGATTCAAAAGAAGAAGAAAATCATTGTAAAAATTTCTCAGTATATTGATAACATCGTACATATTACTGGAAAGGTGGATATGCACTTGTTATCTAAGCAAAGTGCCAACCTTAAACATGAATTGTATAGCATTGATCAATCATATGAAGGGGAAAAAACTGTAAAAAAATATTCTAAAAAGGAGAAAGATTTGAGTTCAAGTGATATGATCAATGAAATTAATTGTAGCTCATTCGTTAAATCATTCTACTTTAGTTATGAAAATAAATTGTTTAGGAAATATTGCACCAGTTTCCATATATTTGGGAAGAAAACAAATCGGAGCATGCTAGTAATAAACGAGCGAAAAAATCGATTTCATAAGTGTCGAAATATATTAACCTTTACGTCATCACTACGTAAGAACGTTTCCCTTTACACAGACACTGATGAGAAGAAGGGGAACCTGTACTCATTTGTAAAGGGAGAAAATTTTATTCATGTAGGGAAAGAGAAAAAGATTTTTTGCCGATTAACAAAATATGAACAACGGGGTTATAATATAAAAATAAAAAAAAAGGACAAAGCAAATATTACAGTTAAGGGAAAATTATACGCTCACCATTTTATAAATAAAAATGTTGCTTTTGTTGAGAGTGTAAATAAATGCAAATTTTTTTTTTTAAAAGAAAATAATAAAACAAAAACATCAGAGGTTCATTATTTTTTTGATGTAAAAAATGAAATTAAAATAAATTTATTTGCATCCATGCTATTTGTAAATAATGCTATAACTAGACAACAAAACAAAGAAGGCATTTTTGTTTATGGTAGTGATGGAAAGGATTTGAATAAAATAGAAAGGAATTCTGTTATTAGAGAGGAATACCAATCCATTGATTATCGTAATAAATATATTTTAAAAAAAAAAAAAAAAAATGCACATATATTTACTCTCGTATTAAAAAATGCAAGTGCATTGATTAAGACACAAAATAATAAAAATTGCTTTTCTTTACGTGTAGAAGATATGTTCATAATAGACAACTACTCTTCTTTTCCAGTAAAAAAAATGTTTTTCAGAAAAAATATATTAACGTCTAATAGTGCAAGTAGAGGAGATAATACTACTCATCTGGGTAGAAGTGATAACAATGAGGAGGTTCCTTTTTCTATAAATAATTTACTGCATGCCGAATTGACCTATGAAATGGATCCAAATGCTTGGGTCATAAAAAAATTAGAGTTTTTTCTATTACCTGTACATGTGCAAGTATCTCTGGAAAATGTGGAAAAATTGTACGATTGTTATCAAAAATTTTGTAAGAGGAAAAAAGAAGGGAAACAAAACTACAAAATGGATAGATTCCTGTTTGAGTATAATATGGACCATAATATCAAAAATACTGGCAATGGTAAGAAGTCAAGGAAGTGCTGTAAAGACCGGTTAAAGCACATTATCAGCATGAGAGATAGTGTTAATTTTCGTCGTTATTTAAAGTGGACAAAAATGAGAAAATTAAAAGTGGAGCATTTTAAGGTATACAGTTTAAAAATAAATATATGCTTCACGAAAGAAAATAATGATTTAAATATATATAAGAAAAAAAGGAAAAACCTTTTTAAATTTAGTATATTCCTTTCCTATTTAAATGCATTAAATGATGCTGACTTTGTCATTAATCAGCTATACTTGCAAAATATAAAAGAAAAAAAAATAACAAATTTTACTAATTATGTTGTAGATTTCTATATGAAGGAATTATATAAAAATGTATTTTACTATTTAACAAAGATGAATTTAATAAACAAGTATTTGAATAGTTATTACAATTTCTTTCACTTGCTCATGGGTAATAACTTCTTTAATATGAATGTATCTACTAGTCTTAAAAATGTAAAGAAAGAAATACAAGATAGGGGCAATATGTACTTGAACAAACGATACCCCTGGAGTCGGGAAGAAGAGGAATTAACTACAGGGGGGAATACCGACCCGAATGATGATCCTCGATCGTTCGGAATAGGTCCGTGTGATGAATGGGGTGGAAGGGACGAAAAGGACAAAAGAAACGAAAACGATATGTACGATGAGAAGGATAAAAAGCACATGTATGATCATGTAAACGATCATATGAATGCCCACGTTGATGACTACATGGATGACCATACTAACTACTACAACATGGCAAATAATAGAACTACCCAAGTATGCAGAAAATACAAAAGCTTAATACTCGAAAATGTAACAGACGAGGGGTGCACACAGTTTTACAGAAATATGGACAACCTTAACCTATTTAGCGATTCGAATTTTTATCTGAAATCAAAGAAGAAGAAACATATAAAACGTGTTAATAGGGAGCTATTTTACACTGTTGAGGGGAAAAAAATGTTCATATTTGATGAAGACTTAAATTACAACAAAAGTGGTATCAAGAACGACTGGAACGATAACTCTAATGAGGATACCACTATTAATCATGTTATTCGTGAAGATGGTGTACCCAAACAACACAAGGAAGAGGTCGAGTATGCCAACAACTTTACCCTTTTTAATAGCGCTCTAAAGATTATAGGAAAGGACATTATGTCCAGTATTAACTATTACTTGTATGATAAAAACGGTCAAAGTGGAAGCAGAAGTAGAAGCGAGCAAGGAAGCAGCGAGAAGGGCAATAGTCAACTTGGATACAAATTAACCAAATTCAAAAGAGATAAGGTGCACATTCTAGAGTACTTTAGAAATGGACTAGGGGCAACACGAGGGAATGACAACTCGCCTAAGGTATTAAACAAGAAAAAAAAAAAAAAAAAAAAAAAAAAAAAAGAAATAAAAATGAAGGATAAATGAACAAAACACAGAAAATACCATTGCCCTTTCCGCACGTGTATACATATACATATATATATATATATATATATATATATATATATAATTATTAATTATACGCACATGTAGATTTACGCATTAGCCACGTTAAACCGATACATGTGCGTGCTTGTTCCTTTTTTTTTTGCTATTTTAGGACAAGGAGGAAAAAAACAAAACAGAGGAATTTACAACGTACCTCCAAATTTATAAGAAAAACAAAATTGTGCATGACCCTCGATTTTTTAGAATATGCTGCCCGATGGACAACATCGTAATGTAAGAAAAAAAAATTTCTGTGTAAAGGGAATAACGCTGGCGGAAAAACAGAAAAACAAAAATAATAAAAATACACGTTGTGCGAATGTATATCACTTCTATTTGTTGTCCTCCACGATTCTTCTTACATAACAGGGCGTACATTTTTTTTTTTTCATATGCACGTTTTTCGTCTCGTCATTTCGTCATTTCGTCATCTCGTCATTTCGTCATTTCGTCATCTCGTCATTTCGTCATCTCGTCATTTCGTCATCTCGTCATTTCGTCATCTCGTCATTTCGTCATTTCTTTTTTTTTTTTTTTTTTTTTTGTTAGACGAGATTTCATGGTGCATAGCTACCTTTACGATGAGAAGGAAAATTTCGCGTTGCTGTTTTGTAATAATTATTTCGTTAAATTAAACAGAAACAAAAATAAAATTATGATAAGAAAGGAAAATATTGTAAAGGTTGAGATCAGCTGTATTTATTTCAATTTAATATTTGAGAAGGATAAAGATTTAATTATAAATATAAAGAATATAATCCGAAAGAACAAAAATAATTTTCTTTCTTTTTATTTTGATATCCTTTTCAAAATAAAAAAAAAAAAAGATTGACATATAAAATTCACAAAAATTTATTACAGATATTATACTTTTTATATTATATTTTTCATTTTATTTACAATTATGATAGAAGAGTAAAAAATCTAAAAAAAAATATTGTCTCATCATCAAGTAAAAATAAGTACCCTTCTGTTACAATATTTGAAGATTACCAGAAAAATTTCTTTTCATTTTCATCAATGATGCATTTAAATATTTTCTACTTAAACGTAAAGAGTTTTCTATTCAGTCTAGCACAGCAGTGATCATGCGCATAGCATCATGCGATTATGGGGGAACGCGGACATTATACGGCCATACAGTAGTGCGAATATAGAAAGCATCTGCGGCAGTATTTAACTGCACACTAGTTTTTAATCCAAACAACATTTTGCCCAACGCACAAAATAAAAAATTCAAAATTTAAAAATCAAAATTTAAAAATCAAAATTTAAAATTTAGTATTTATGTTTCTTTTTTTGTTTCGTGTTATCTTAACTCATAATTTTTTAAGTTTTTTTTTTTTTTTTTAATATTTACCATTAAATTAGTTTTTGCATTAACGTGTTAATAGATTAATATCGTTTGAGCATTTCCCACGACGCCTTTTTTCCCATACATACGTATATTTGTAAATTAGTTTATCTGTTTATTTGTTTATTTGTTTATTTGTTTATCTGTTTATTTGTTTATTTGTTTATTTGTTTATCTGTTTATTTGTTTATTTGTTTATTTTGCTCCGTTCGTTTGTTTATTTATTTGCTTGTTCGTCTGTTTGCTCGTTTATTTATTTATTTCCTTACAATTTAAATCAGCTTAATTTTTTATCCCATCGTACATTCGTGAAGTAAGCGGTACATAACAATATAATCATAGTATACACATATACATATATATATACACATGCTTTTCGTAATATCAAATATGTGTATATTGATTTATATATATTTATATATAGGTAGTGGCTCTTTTTTTTTTTTTTCAGAAAATTTTGAGCCTACAAATTTGAATTCATGAAATCAAGTGTACTTACTTAAATGTGCAGCTATTTTTAAATTACTCCATTTTTTCATTTCTTTTCCATTTTCTTCTCTGTTTGAACAATTTTTTTAATTCTTTTTTAGTTTGCAGCCATACTGTTTGTGTATATCAACATATATATGTACTTACGTATTACGTAAGCATTTGTTCATGTATATAGGTTTGTACTGTGCATACCTAAAGCAATGTTCGCTTGCGCCTTTTAGCCAAACCTTATTTTTTTTTGTATTTTTTTTTTTTTTTTTTTTTTTTTTGATTTATATGCAGAAATTTAAGAAAGAATTTTTTTTCTTATGATAATTTTTTAAAAAGTTGGAATAAGACTAAATAGGAGACTTTAAAAAAAAAATAATAATAACAAAATAAATAAATGAACGAATAGAACGAATAAATGAACGAATAAATGAACGAATAAATGAACGAATAAATGAACGAATAAATGAACGAATAAATGAACGAATAAATGAACGAATAAATGAACGAATAAATGAACGAATAAATGAACGAATAAATGAACGAATAAATGAACGAATAAATGAGTAAATATATACTTTATGTTTATACATATTGCTGCTTGATAAGCTTGAAAATAAAAAGAAAAAATTTCCATTTGGAATTATGGTATATATATTATGTAAAGACATTCTCTTCAATTAATTCTCGTCAAGTACAAAATATGTGAAATGAAAAAGTAAAGGGAAAAAAAAAAAAAAAATATATATATAAATAGTGGAAAAAAAGGAATAAATCAAGAGGGAACAAATAATGGGTACTGTAAATGAACTCCTAAACTACTTTACTGTTAACGACGATACCAATGATTTAGTAAACAGTGATAAAGAGAAAAAGGAAAAGGCAGTTGTCAGGAGATATTTTCCTGGAAAAGTAATACTTCTGAGTATTCCTACGAACGAAGCGCATACGTGTACATAATACCGTACATGCATAAATACATACGCACATGCATAAATACATACGCACATGCATAAATACATACATATATGCATAAACATATACATACATACGTACATAAATTATATGTATGTATATATGTACTTGCAAGCATTGCAGTTCAGCATGTTCGAAACTGTTATTTTGTTTTGCTATATTTTGTTATACTTTATTATATTTTTTTTTTTTTTTTTCTTTTTCCAACTCTATGCTGTAGAAGCCGCATTATGCCAAAAAAATCAACGCTGATGATGATGATGATGATGATGACGATGATGAAGAGGATGATAAAGAGGATGATGAAGAGGATGACTATGACTACGACAACCAATTTAATGAGGAGCTTACTGAAAAATTAAGAAAAAAAGAGCAGGAAAAAAAAAAAAAAAAAAAGGGAGTAGCACATAAAGACATTGAAACGCAATCCAACAAACTTAACGCAATTGATAATCGATACGAGAGACTAAAAAATAAGAGTAAAAAATCGCCAAGAAAAGAATGGCGTATTATATAATACCTTTTACATATTACGTAATACATGTTACATATAATATGCTGCATATAAATTTAAGTGTGCGATACGTTATTGCGTTTGTGGTGCAAGCATTTTTCCCCTTTTACGCACACGGGTACATATATGTATATATATATATATACATACATACGTGCACGCCTATAAGCACACATACAAGCAAACACACACGCTTACTCTTTTAATAGGTATAAAGGGAGACGATCTGGAAAGATTAAAGAGAAGGGTGAGAGAAGTGAAAGTAAATGATTACTCAGTACTGAACAAAGAAGACGGTAATAACGTAAAGGGAAAAGATGAAAAGAAGGATAGTTATACACATTTTCCAGTAAGTGAACATGAAAATGATGAACTGGATGATGAAGAAGATGACGAGGGAGTCGACAATGACGATGATGATGACGAGGAAGACGATGATGAGGATGACGAGGAAGACGATGATGACGACGAGGAAGACGATGATGAACAAAATGATTATGAGAATACTATGAAACATGAGTTTATTTCAAAAAATTGTAGAAAAACACTAATAGAAAAAAAAACAAAAGAAGATATAGAAAAGAAAAAATTGGAAAACCTAAATGAGGAGAAAGAATTAATCGAAATAGAAAAAAAAGAAAATGTAATAAAAGAAACATTAACTCAAGAAATGATTGAAGAAAAATTAAAGAACAAAGAAAATAATGTATACTCGTCAGAAGAAGATTTTGAAGATGATGAAAAAGATGAAGAATTAAATGAGGAAGAATATGAATTATGGAAAATAAGACACATGAACAGATTAAAAAGAGATGAACAAGATAGAAAAAAATATGAAATTTTAAAAATGGAAATTAAGGAAAGAAGGAAAATGACAGATAAAGAAATAATTGAAGAAAATAAAAAATTACCACATAAAGAAAAGAAAAAAAAGAAAAAAATGTTATTTATGCAAAAGTATTATCATAGAGGAGGATTTTATCAAGATTTATTTGAAGAAGGAAAAGAAGAGATATATTTACGAGATTATAATGAACCTGTTTATGAAGATAGAATTGATAAAGAAAATTTACCAAAAGTTTTGCAAGTAAGAAGAGGAAATTTTGGAAAACAAGGACAAACAAAGTATACCCATTTATTAGACAATGATACTTCAAAAAAAAATTCCTTATGGAAAAACAATGATTCACTTTATCGCTCCAAAAAGAAAAAAGACTTGTTCGAGCGACCCACCTACAAAAAAAAATGATGCTTTCTATGAACGTAAAACGTGCTTCTGGCCATGCTTCCGGTGCGCACGTGTGTGTTGTACGGATTCATTTAAACACATACATACATACGTACATACATACATACGTACATACATACATACATACATACGTACATACATACATACATACGTACATACATACATACATACGTACATACAGACATACATACGTACATACAGACATACATACGTACATACAGACATAAATACATATATATATATATGTTTTTATATGTATACATGAATGCATGTTTGTGCGTATGCGTATGTACTCTTCTTTTTTTTTGGTGCTTTTTCCCCCCTTCCTTTTTGAGAACTTTTCGGGTGTTCAATCTCATTTTAATATTGTGTATTATACCGTCTTCCCTTTTTGTTTTACCATTTGTATGTGCCTTATATAGCTGTTATATATTTTTGTTAATTTAATGTATTCCTTTTTAATATTTCCTTTTTGATACATTTCTTTTTAATTTATTCAAATTTTGTTTTTTTCATTTTATTTTAATTTAACTTACTGTTTAACTTATGTTTAACCTCACTGTTCTTTTATACCATTTCAGTTGTATTTTATTATTTTTTTTTTTTTATCTTAATTTTTTGCACCCCTTTTTTAAGAATTAACAATTATATACATATTAAAGAGGCTATGACAAAAATTTGGAAAAATTGATAAATATTTCCAGCCTTCTACTGTTTCAATATTTGCAAGTATTCAAGAAAAAATGGGGACAAACATATATTTATCTACGTATTTTTATATGCCCATTTTTGTAGATATATAGAATATGTTTAACCAAAAATTTAATTAGGAAATTATATATTTTTTTCTTTTTTTACTGTGTGCAATTTTTATTAACTGTTCAGGAAAAAATACAAAAAATAAAATAAAATAGTAAAATAAAAAAATATTTCAAAAAGCCTCGAACATTCTCAAAATTTTTCAAAAAGCTGCGGAAATTTTCAAAATATTTCAAAAAACTTAGAAAAATGTTCGTAGGATGTTCAGAAATTTTATGTACAGTTCAGGAGAAAAGTTAAAAACAAGGAGTTCACAAGGAATACCTAAATAAAGTATACTGATGTAAATTGAAAACGCAGGTACGTCTACTTGTAGGTACACATATGTATATATGCACATATATACACACATAACACATCAACATGCCCATGCATGCACGCGCTTTATGCGTTCTTTCCTCAGAAATACGCCATAAAATACCGCTCTCACATTTCCTCAGTCTCAAAAAACCGTGTGGATGTTCAGCATACGCCCCGTTTCATAAAAAATGGAGTATATGGAAGAATAATTTTTATTAGGTATAACACAATTTTCAAAAAAATAAATAAAGTTGTCCAAAAAAAGATATGACCACATGAACAAATCATTTGCAAAAGGTAAGTGGAAAATTTCTTCACAAAATTTTTCTTGAAAAATCAAGCTATTACTCATTCGATTATAAAAGGCATTACTAAAATACAAAATAATGGTAGAAACAATTCTACTAGGTGGTATGAGCTTATACGAACCGACTGCTGTTATGTACATGGAATAAGCATAAATTACATCAAAAATAAAATATAAAAATCCAAAATGTTCCAAAAAAATATAATATATCTTGATTGCAGGATATTTCTTTGAACAATTTTTTAAATTAATAAAATAGACATAAGTTAATTCAGAATATGTCCAATAATTATTATAATTGATTGGTAATAATTTTAATATTTCCATCTGTTTATTTGAAATTTCTATACATGTATAGTTCACTTTGTTATTTCTAAATTTATTTACAAAATACAGTATGTCATTTAAATACATAATACTTGTTCCATTAAACACTTGAGTTTTAATTAATGCTAATAAAACTGAACATATGATAACTAATAATTTAATTTTTTTATAATGATTTTTTTCAGTCATTTCATTAATACGGTGCATGTAACAATCAAATATAAAAACAGATAATAAGAATGTTTCTGTTTTGTATGATAACCCATAACATATTTCGTATATATATGATAAATTTAATTGTCTTCCTTCTATAAAAGAATGGATTTTATATATAAAAATTCTTGATTTTTGAATTATTAATTCCTCAAGATTAGGATTGTTTGAATTTTCTTTAAAATTTAAAACATGTAAATGATTTATAAATCCTTTTTTATTTTTCATTATTTTATATTTCTTAAATAAGTTATATACTTTATTATCTACTATGTTTTTAGACTCATTTTCATATATATATTTCATCAGTTCGTTTTTATCATATAACTGAAAACATGTATTATATTTGCTATCTATGACTTCCTTAAGTTCTAAGGTACCGATAAGATAATCATTAATAGAAAATGGTAAGTACGTTAATATATTTTTTAGGAGGGTAAAAAGATGACTATAACTTACTTGAGTTATTAGACTTTTCACATAGTCGTCACCTACACCTCTACTTAATTGATGATTTAAGTTCTTACTAATACTGTTAATAATTTCATAATTTATTTTGCTATCCTCTTTGTGGTGGTTCGATTCACTACGGATGTTCGCTTCATTACCTTTTTTATTTAGAACACCTTCATTTGCATAACTTCTGATGGCAGAATTTAATTTATTAAAAGCACCTGTACTGTTAATCCCATTGATTTTATTATTCTCTATTTTGTTAATTGCATATTTATTTTTGATGGGAAATTTTTGGTTATTATCAATGTTCTTACTTTTCTCATATTTTTTTTCTATTATTTTTTTACTAATTATTTTTTCTGCATTTCCGGTGCTCGAGCATATATTTGCCTTGACCATTTTTCGATTTTCTTGCCTGGATGGGGGTGTATGTGTATTATACGGGTATACCAGTGTATGAGTATAAATATGTAAGGGTATACCTAAGTATATGATTTGTACCTATGTACGTGTATACCTCTTCACATGTACACCTTTTCACGTGTATACCGCGTGTGCTTGAGAAAGGGTACAGAGTTAGAATATTGTCCTCTTCACACAATACGCACATATATTCAAAAATATGAACACATGCATAAATATATATTTGTGTACATGTTTATTTGTTTGCTTTTACAGTTATTGTCCGTTCATTCGTTAACCTATTAGTGTACTTAAGTGGTCAAATGTTTGTACAATTATGTACATATATACACGTATATTGTAAGCATATAGATTTTTCTAAGAAAATGAAAATTTCATTAAAAAAAAAAAAAAACTCAACTTTTTTGTTTTTCTTTAAAAATATTTACATCATTTATGCATATATTTTAATAAGAACATTAAAAATAAATTGAGTTTAAAAATATGTACATAAGAGGAAATGTATGAACATAAATGTACATGCATACAGATATACGTACATACATACGTGCATACATACGTGCATACATACGTGCATACATACGTGCATACATACGTGCATACATACGTGCATACATACGTGCATACTTACGTACATACATATGTGCATACATACGTACATACATACGTATCCATTTCACATATTAAATGCATTTCCGAATGAGCAGTGTGAAAAGCAAAGTATGCAGTTACTTTTATTTTCTATGTCAAACTTTTATCTTTAATAATATATATATATATATAAATAACTCACATACTTTTTGGTCCTTTACTACATTTCGCTCATTGTTATGTGTCAAAATGAAAATATTTCAAAAGGATGAAACTAGGAAATAGAAATTTTAGAACATAAACTCGTTCACACGCTCGTTCGTTCGTACGCTCATGTGATATGATCAACCGATCAACCGATCAACCGATCAACCGATCATGAGTTCGAGCATATGTATGAATCTCTGTACGGAACATAAAAACGAACATATGAACATGTAAAAATGGGTTTTTAAAATTCTAAGATAAATATTGGTTAAATAAATATATATACACGTCAGCGTATATTTCATATGTACATACGTACGTACATACATGTATAAATATATATATATATATATGTATATGTATATGTATGTATATGTACGTATATGTACATTTCTGCTTATTTTAACAGATCTTTCTCTGCATTTCCTAAAGTGAGGAATTTCCAAGAATGAATTCACTATTATAATAAATGCAACAATACATGCATCGTTATAAATATATATCCATTTATTCTTGAGTGTCTAACAAAATATATACTCATTTTGAAATAAATTTTTGAAAACTTAAAGAAAAAAATGCTGCTCTTGATTGCATCAGAATTAAAAAAAAAAAAAAAAAAAACTTATGAATATGCATGTATATATATATATATATTTATATAGTTGAAGTAGAAAAATATCAGAAATTTTCTCAAATATATGTCTATTATAAGATATGAACATAACAAAAAAGGCATTATTTTTAATAATTTTTCTTTTATGTATTTTTAACAATTCTTTAAATTATTCCTAATAATGAATATAATCATCAACATTTTTCAACTGCATTAATTTTTTTTTACACATTTTTATGTTTTATTATAATTTTTCCATTACCACCTTTTTTTTTTTTTTTTTTTTTTTTTTTTTATAAATGTTTATATATAAAAAAGCATTTCTTAAAAATGAATATAAACAATTCGTATCTTTGGTAGATCTTACTGGTTATATTGTATCATTAATGGCATAACGTAAAAAATTTTATTAAAACTTCCTTTCTTCAAAAAATTTCAATAATATAAGGATGAAGAATAAATTATGCTTTTCAGTATATTTATTCTCATTGTGCATGAAAGAGAAAGGGAGGAATTACCTAAATACTTTATGTTATGTTATTGTAACATGTATTTCTGCAGAGGAGGAGCTTACACATGCAGTGGGTGAAAAGTATCTCTATGTTCATATGCTTATGCATTCTTATACATGTTTATGCATGCTTATATAAATATGCATATATAAATATGCATATATAAATATATATATATAAATATAAATATATATATATATACACAGATACATAAGCACCTGTGTATATTTCAGTAGATATAGATTTATCAAAACGATTATTATTTTTATCCTTTTTTTTTTTCTTTTTTTTTTTTTTTTTTGCGTGTGTTAACGACCATATACAAATAATTTTATATGATTTTTCATTTGATTCATTATTTAAATTGTGCACAGTTATATATATATCTTCTACTCCTTTATATTTTTCTATGAGAAGTTTTTCTTTTTTTTCCCTCCCCCCCCTCACATTTCTTATGAATAGATATAAACCTTCTTCAACAAGTTAAATATTTGTTGAAATGGGTTACTTTTAAAATGCATGAACTGTTCATACACTTTTTTAAGAATTTTTTCTTCCTTTTTTTTGATGCCATTTTTGCATAATTATGACAAAATTGTTTCTACAAAAAAAAAAAAAAAAAAATAGTGAATTTTTTTTGAAAAATAAATAAAACAGGATATAAATCCATTCGTATACATAAACATAAGTATAAAACATATATACATATATTACAATATATGTGTGTGTAACTTGTATTTTTGCACTTTTCTTTTATTTTTTTTTTTTGGGGCTACATTTTAAGAATATACTACTTTTAGTTTATGTAGAATGGGCTTACTACTTACAAGAATTACATGAACAGGCAAGCTCATTTTTTTTTTTTTTTTTTTTTTTTTTTTTTTGAGTATTATTATGAAATATGATAGTAAAAATTGCCATCTTAAAATCGTGTAATAATAACTGCATTAAGAGAGTTGTACGGAGGAATCAAAACAAATAATGAAGGGACAAAATTAAATATCAGCAAAAAAGGGAAAATCAGAATAGCAGCAAAAATGGAAGAACTAAAATAGTAGCAGATATAAAAATACCGATAAATTATTGCACCATTTGTTACTTTCATCTCCACATAATTTTTTATTTCTGTTTTTCACCCTTTCGTTAATACATGAAAATTGCTGCATTGTGTAAATTTTTGCAAAAGTTACTTGAAATTTTTTTTTTAATTTCTGTTCATCTGCCATATGGTAGAAAAAAGCAGTTTTCTGTGGGTATCTATGTATAAACAAGCATGTTTTATGCCAGTACTTCTGTACGTATCTGTATATATGCACATATATAGGTGTATGTATATACAAACAGATATGTAGGCATATACATATATATACATACATATACATATATATACATATATATACATATATATACATACGTATACATATATACACAACTCCGTGCGTATGTGCATGTAAGGAGTGCACAAATAGGGAAATAAAGAAGTAGAAAAAATTCAAAGTTCCTTTCCCAAAACGAAAAAAACAAAAAATAGAAACAAGCAAAAAATTGTTAAATTGTTATTTAATAAAAAAAGGGAAGTATTAATATATAACTATATGCTTCGTTTTGTAATTTTATGTATCTTTCAAATATTTATAAAAAGATATCTCATAAGGCTCAAAGAAATGTACAGTTTATGCCATTTTTTAATGGTAAATTTTATTATTTTATTTTTTTTTTTTGCAAACCTTTAGCTCATAAGGCTTAAAGTGTTTTCACTACTTTCGATAGTTCAAATGACCGTAAAACGAATAAGGTGAAAAAATAAAAATAAAGAATTAAAAAATTAAAAATATCAAAAAATTAAAGATATTAAAAAATTAAAAAAATGAAAAAAATGAAAAAAAATGAAAAAAATAAAAAAAATGAAAAAAAATGAAAAAAATGAAAAAAATGAAAAAAAATGAAAAAAATGAAAAAAAATGAAAAAAAATTAAAATACATTTTTGAAACGTACGAATAAAACGAATTCTATCAAAAAGAAAAGAAGAAAAAATGAAAAATCGATAAAAAGAAAAAAAGGAAGATAGATTTACGCTTAAATAGAAACGACAATTCTGCATTTAAAAGTGTACAAAGTAGTACAAAACAGAACGAAGCAGTAACTGTACATCAGTTTAACTCCTTTTCCATTTTTTCCGTCATACGGCAATTCTTGTTCCTTAAAATTTGTCAAGTTGGCCATGATGTTATCATGCTATGCGTGCATTCATATTGTATACATATATATATACATTTATGTATACGGATATGTATACATTTCAAGGTCATACTTTCCCGTATTTTCTCATAAACTTTTTAACAGTAACAACTGTTCCCCATTACGACTGATTAGAATTCAGTGAAAATAAAAATTCCCATTTTAACATATATGAATTCCATTTAATACCGTAAGCATTGGCAATTGACGTTCTGCTCATTAGAGGTTTAATACTTGTAATAATTAATCGTCTTTTTTTAACAAATGTTTTATTTATATAAATAATTATTAACAAAAAAAAAAAAAAAAAAAAAAAAAAAAAAAAGAAATGAAAAAAGAAATAAAAAAATGTAGAGGTTAAGGTCTGTGGTAGAGCGCATTATGCTAAATAGATTACAAACAAAAAGAAAAGAATAATATTTTTATGCAAATCCTTCCAACACACATGTTTGAAAGTACATTACTATGATACATATAGAACACTGCAATTGTAGCGTAAAATGAACAGCTTAACGTACGTACGCACAAAAAGGTAAAATTGACATTAATCTGAATTTACTTGATTTTTGATACTTTTTTTTTCCTTTTTTTACATTAAGAGAACACCATTTGGACAATGAATAACTTTATGGTAAGAATTAAAGGCAGTAGCGAAAAGATCAACAATGCGATAAGAGAAGTATTCACAAAGAACTTTGTTGAAGATAATTTTTTTGAAAAAGAAATTGAACTAAAGGATCAGGTGAAGAAGAGGGAGATATATATGCTAACAGAAAATTATGTTGATACATATATGAAGCAATATTTAATAAAAAATGATGACAACCATTGGTTTTACTCCATATTATGTGAGTTCAGTGTTGTACCAGACAATAATAATATTATTACTTGTACAGGTGTTAATGATGTATCCATTATTCCTAGTGTACTAAATGTAGAGTTTTACGCTTCTGATGTATATTTTGAAAATATGGAAAATGAAGAATTCCAAATAAAATTGATTGAAAAAAGGAAAAAAGCATATAAAGAGGTTAAGGTAAAGAACAGGAGTGTTTTATTGCTCCATGGATACTTTAACTATATTGATAAAGGCGATGTTCGTGAGAACAAAGCAAATGATATAAAAGGCTTGTATTATTATATTCAAGAGAATATACATAATTTAAACAAATGGGTTAATAATATTGAAGGAAGTTTTATTTTAATTTATGTTCATTATGAACATGGTCAGGTAAATTTTTTTTTTTTTAATGACCAATTTGGTATGAAGTCTTTTATTTTTTTTTATGAACAAAGCTCAATTATACTTACGAACATGTACGGATTTTTTATAAATTATGATTTTAATTATATTCCCATAAATGATGAATATTATCAATTTGACGACAAATCAGTCAGAGGTAACTTGAATTTAATTGATGATGATCCTTTTTTATTTTTTTTTCATACTAATGAAAAAACTCCAAATAAGTGTACTGATCGCGTAGTATATTGCTATAGTGAGGAAAATATAATAAAAAGGGAGTACTTGAATATGGTAAATATAAATGAAAAAGTAGGCTTTCAAATAAATCCATATTATGTGTACAATTTAGTGTTATTATTAGAAAAAGGCGAAATTTTCCTAAAAAATGTGAAGAAGGAAAATTGTATTTACACAAATCACTATGAGTGGAATGAGCAAAAATTAACATTTAGTCAGAATTTTTACGACATATTTAATTATTTTGAACGACATCATTTTTTTCATAATGTTCATACAGATGAACTAGTTTATTTGAAGAAAATCGTAGCAACTTTAATAAATCAGATAAAGGACCATGAAGAAAATAAAAAAGGCGGAAGTAATCTTAATAAGGGGCGTATGTTTACAGAGACAAAACTTAATAATATTTTTATAAATCTGTACCTAAATTTGTTAAGCAATGTGATAAAAAAAAAGTTGGAGCAAGTTTTCCTGCATCATTCAGGTAAATTAGATCAAAAAATGGAGCCTAAGGGTGAAAATAAAATCGGAGTGGAAAATACTACTTCCCAAGGTGGAAAAAGAAAATCAGTGGGTATCCTATTCTCAGGTGGAATCGATTCGACACTATTGACATTAATTACGATAAGAAATTTTTTCCCCCTTTATGAGGACGGATATATGGAATTAATTAATGTATCTTTTAATGAAAATGCAGTTGATAGGTACACATGTCTTATTGCTTATGAAAAAATAATTAATATGTTTCCTGGATATGATATCAGATTAGTCCTTGTTGATGTATCCGGTGTTGAGTTAATAAATTATGAAAGGATAATTTATTCTTTGATTTCACCAAATAATACTACAATGGACTATAACATTTCATCCGCTTTTTTTTTTGCAAATATGGGTAAAGGATATATTTGTCAACGCTCATTTTTTAATTTACATGAATGGAAATATATAAAAAAAAAGGCCATGGCTATACTCAATATTAATTTTGAGGGGCAAATAAAGGAGCATACATTAGGTGTACCGAAAGAAAAGGAACAGAGTATAAATGTACAGAATAAAAAAGAAGAGAAAGACGTGGAAGGAGTAGTGGGAGTGTGTACTGAAAGGAAAATAAAAAACAAATGCTACGTGTGCGAATTTGTTAGAAATAAGAAATGTGTTCATAGGTGTTGTTCTATATGTTGTAGGAAACTAAGATATGTATATATAAAGGAGTTTCTACTAGAGAAAGAGAAAATCAAAGCAAATAAATATATGAAAGAGAACGAGGTAAAAAATAAGAAAGATGGTGTTACTACTCCTACCAGTAGTAGCACAAGACACAATACATATAAAAAGATAGATGGAAGTGAAAAAAGACAAAACAACTATGTTGATATGTATGAAGTGAAGTACGATGAAACAAACTCGAACAAAAAATGCATATATTTGCTAATAAAAAAGAAAAAAATTTTCATTAATTTTGAAATATTCCGTGAGTGCCATGTGCACAAAGGGAAAATGTATGACTACCAACAGATAGGCTTGCTCTACCGTGAATTTAATAAGGAGCTAGAACAGAGCAAAAATGAAGGAAGAAAAAGGGGGGAAGATGGAAAAAAGGACGGTGTATATATTGATAAGAGTAACTACTTGAATAGCAAATATGACAATGATACGTATGACCATATGTGTGGAATAGTTTTTGACGAAAAATCGCATATACAGAAGAACAGTAGCAAGAGGTACTTGAAAAAAGGGAATGATGAAACAACTAGAAATGCGGAAAAAGAAACATATAGTTTGAATGAAGAATGTTATATGAGAGAAGAAAAATTAAGTGATAACAATTTTTTTTTAAAAAAGGATAAACAAAACTTTATTGACAAGTTCGTTACAGCGAGAACTGCTAATGATGCTAATAATTTTGAAAAAATAAAAAGTCTATTTTCCAAAGAGAAATATAAAAAAGGAGAAAGTATGAACAAAAAGGAAGCTATTAATAAAAATAAAATTTTAACAGATTATCAGCACGAAAAGGAGGAAAGGGAGGATGAGTCTTTAAATTTTTTAAATAGAAAATTATATAACAAAGGTAATAATGAAGATACAGGAGAAATATATTATTGTAATCATGAATTACTTATAATAGGTAGTGGTGCCGATGAATTGTATGGAGGTTATTACAGACAGAACAACACAAATAATACTAATAAGAGAAAAACGCAGGAAAATTACAAAATGAATGAAATGATAAAAGATATTAAAAGAATTTGGAATAGAAATTTATATCGAGATGATCGTATCTTTACTTTTACAAGTAGATCGAAAAAGCATATTTTTTATCCCTACTTGAATATACATTTAGTGAACTTTCTGTTTTTGGTTTCGTTTTACTTGATAGAGGCTCCTATTCTTAGTTCGTTCGGTTTGGAAAAAAGGAATAGAAGTGATGATGAGGGAGAAGCGGAGGAAACGAAAGAGGAATCATTGGATGAAGCAGCGGAAGATATACCACCAATACCCATTTCAGAAGAACACACCTGTCAAAGATATAATGTAGATAAAAAGGAAAGGACAAAGGAGAAGGATACATTAATGAGAAAGGAAAACTACTGTCTCGTTTTTGTCGAAAGGGTAGAAGAATGTTACAATTTATACAGACTTATTAAAAATTATAAAATTAGTAAGTGGATTTTAAGAATGGCCATATTTTTCTTAAAATTCAAAGAATTAATGTTTTTCAAAAAAAAAGCTATTCAGTTCGGTTCAAAAGCAAAAAATACAAGAAAATATATGAAGGAATCTATTACTTCATCTTTTAATGATCAAGGAACGGGTACTTGCTTACTTGATACAGATAACAAAAAAAAGGGGCATGACTCATACACACTTTTATCTCAGTACATAAACACATTTGAAGGAATACATGTTGATTAATATTAAGCCATAGCAAATTATTTAAATGGAGAGAAGAGGAGGGAGCTAAAACCTACCATTAGAAAAAAAAAAAAAGAAGAAAAAAAAAAGGGAAAAATTTACCATCTATAGACCTATTTGCCATGAGTAGACTATTAACTGAGTAGTATTTTATCTGTTCGCACGTTCTTCAACTATTCCCCCTTCCACAACTTCTGTCATTCTATCCATCATAATTTCTGTTATTTATTCTGCTATATCTTCTGCCATATTATTTACCACAGCTTCTATTTTTTTTTTTTTTTTTCTTTTTTCCTGGGCATTTTATTACATATATATAAAGGTTTCAACATGTTAAGTATGTTATTTAAAAAAAAAAAAAAAAAAAGAGTTAATGCAATAGAGAGGAGCAGGGCGGGAGGGGAAGGAAAAACATTTATAATACATTAGTTGTTTTCAATTTATGTTCCCCCAATTGCTAGCTGGCACTTCATAGTAGTCATTTCTAAGCTGTACTGTAGCCTCGGATAAGTAATTTTTACCAGCGTCCACACACACATATGTATGCACAGCGCATACGCAGTTACCCACTTTTCCACTACATGGTGGCGTATATATTGCCTATTGCGTCGCTCACCTTATCGAACGGGATTACAAATAGCATGGCGTACTCCTTATAATTAACTTCTCTATTTTTATGGTTCGTTATTTCATAAAACCTCTTTACATTGTTATTATTCCACATTACATGGTATATTTTATTTTGAAAAAAGAACTGTTCTTCATAATTGGAAAAAATTAATTCATTGTTTACATTTTTATAAATTTTTGTGTAAAAGAGTATATAATCAAAAAAATAAAATTTCTTTTCATTTACATCCATATCTTCTATACCCTGAGACCACAGAATATCATCCATTACATTTTTATGAATTAAAGGAATTAATTTAATAGGACAATTTATTATTCTGCTGTTAATAAGTAAACCTATATTATTTTTATTATTTGAAATTAAATTAATTAATTCCTTTGCATTTTCATCATATTCAAATGTATTTATTTTCTTAATTTTGTTTAATAAAAATTCTTTTAAAATATGTATTTCATCATATTGATTAATGTTAACAATAGTTTGAAAGCCAATAATATTTACTTTCTCATTTTTTTCTTCATTTGAAACGCACACAAATTTTCCGATATTTTGCTGATCACATATAATATTTATTAACTGTTCAGAACATTTTAAATTTGTGTACAGCTCCGTACTTTTTAATAATATTCTTATGTTATCTTTATATACATCCTCGGGGTCTATTAATTCAAAATCACAAGTTAACTCATCACTGCTGCTGTTATTCGTTTCTTTTTCGGGACTACCTTGGCTTGTTATGTTTCCCTGTACATATCCCCCGACTTGTTTCTCCTTGTACTCAGACACCTTGTCCGTCCGTTGCTTCAACTTTTCGTTCAACTTTTCGCTCATCTTTTCGCTCATCTTTTCGCTCATCTTTTTGTTCAACTTTTCGTTCACCTTTTCGTTCACCTTTTCGTTCACCTTTTCGTTCACCTTTTCGTTCACCTTTTCGTTCACCTTTTCGTTCATCTTTTCATTCAACTTCATTTTTTTTTTCTTTTTTTTTCCCTTTTTTTTTATCATATTTTTGTTCATCTTCAGTTTCTCCCTTTTGATATTCTGATTTCTTTTGCTTTTTTCCCTCCCCCCGATTTTTTCGCTCTTTCTTTCAAAATTGTTCATGTTATTGTTCGTGTTCCTATTCATCTGTGCATTCTTTTCCACTTTTATTTTCTCCCTTTTTTGGTTAACTGACCTTCCTGCAGTTTTTTCATCTTCCATTACTTGTTCAGAATTTTTTACAAAAATATTTTTTTCTTTTATATAAGTCATGAAAGTTGGCATGTTATTGTTATATATATATTATGTTCTCCGAATTTGTTCTAGTTAATTTTACATTAACAAATAGCACAAGAAAATATGTAACTACATGTATATTTCTACATCTTATTCGTTGGCAGCTTTTAAACATATACCTACTTATCATATGCGCGTATATTATTTTTATAAAATACTGTACGTATATGTACTTCCATACATGTAAAAAATATATTGCATGTATGTAAACCTACAATTATTTTTAAGTACCGCCATTTGCGCTTTTCTTTTTTTCTACTTAAAAACAAAAAGAAAAAAATTAATTATAACAAAATTATACAAGTTCCTGCGCTACATGTATGCAGTTCTTTTGAGGATTCCCAAGGGTTCAGCGGGGTTTAGCGGTTTAGTGGTTTAGCGGCTGACCGGTTGATCATTAGTACGTATATATTTTTTTATTTTTTATTTTTTCCCCTTTTCATGGCCTTACTTTTTAATCCATTAGTTGAGTGCTTACCGAAGTATAAAACACAAAAAAAGGCATATCAATTTTTTCTTTTTTTTTTCTTTTTTTTTTCTTTTTTTTTTTTCCTTTTTTCTTTTTCCTTTTTTCTTTTTCCTTTTTTCTTTTTCCTTATTTCTTTTTCCTTTTTTCTTTTTCCTTATTTCTTTTTCCTTTTTTCTTTTTATTCTTTTTTTTTTTCCACTCTTTTTTCCTGAACAGGCAATAATTTTTCTGGTAAAAACTGAACTGCCACAATGAGCAAAACGAACGAAAAAGCCTAGTTTGCAAAAATAAAAAAAAAAGCACGCCGAATTTTAAATTACGAAAATATGAAAAAAATAGATTATATAATAGCAGAGCAATAGAACAGAACAATGGAATACGAACAAGTGTCTGCCTTAATTGAAAAATTTAAAGATGACAGGTACATACTAAAAGCTTATAACAAAATATATAACTGTAATAACTGCACATTTTACAGAAATGTAAAAATAGAAGAAATTGAAAGGTGGAGTTACACGAGCGAAAAGACGTGCAATACAGGGGGTAGTAATGGCCAAGTTCGTGGTCGCACCCTGATAAACATTATAAACGATGAAGGAAGAGAAACAGGTAAGGTTGACGATAAAGGTGATAATGATGATGATTTAAGGAATATTATCGAAATTGTAAACAGAACGCTGTATTTTTACACAAACGAAACTTTAAACAAATTTAGCGAAAATAATAAAGAGCTAGTTGACATATACAACCAAATAGATAACTGTAACAAAATATGCCTTGATGTCGATGTAATATTAAATAAACATAAAAATGATATAAAGTACATTTCTGAAGACATAAATAAAATACAAGAATTAACAGAAAATATGGATGATAAATTAAAAAATAGAAAATTAACATTAGAACTGTTAAATACGTTTATAAAAATTATATTAGTTACACCACAACTAATATATGATATATGTAATGGTGAAATTAATGAAAATTTTGTAAAAAATGTAATCATATTAACAAAAAAAATGGAAAATTGTAAACATTGTTTGTATGATTTTTACCCTAGTATAAAATTTTCCTATATAGAATTAGAAAAACTAAAAAATAAAGCCATCGATAGAATATACTCATTTTTTATTCGCAAACTTAATGATATAAGAAATAAAAAAATTAATATTCATTTAATTCAACAAAATTTAATAAAATTTCACGAACTTAATAATTTTCTTTATAATAATAATAGAAATTTGTATGCCTACTTAATAAAAGAATATATAAATATTATGAACAGGACCTATCACAACCTTTTCAAAAGCTATATTACCAACTTGCAAAGGAAAAAGATCGAGTTCAATAATGAACTAACCATAGGATTTTCTTGTTCCTACGGTAATCACCTAGGAGGAAATAGCAGTGCCAGTAGCAGCGGCAAAATAAGCGGCGGTAATATAAGCGGAAGAAACATAAGCGGAGGAAACATAAGCGGAGGAAACATAAGCGGAGGAAACATAAGCGGCGGTAATTACATCAGTGGAGGCAGCTTGTACAGTATTAGCGCGAACAGCAGCAGCAACGTGAGTCTGTTGTCGGCGAAGAACAAAATGATGAACATACTCGGCTTTAACACAAAGACTAACAACTCCAGTGAGAGAAAGGAGTGCCTGTTTTTGTTAAATAATAGAACTAAAATTTTGAGTGATTTAGATTATTATTCCAATGCAAAATGTTCGGAAATGCTTGACAGTTCGGAAATTCCGAACCGTTCAGAATTGTCTAACCGTTCAGAATTACCTGACCATTCAGAATTGCCTAACCGTTCAGAATTGCCTAACCGTTCAGAATTGCCTAACCGTTCAGAATTGCCTAACCGTTCAGAATTGCCTGACCATTCAGAATTATCTGACCGTGCAAGTACTTTACCTGTCATTTTCACCACAGACAATTCGCAGTACTTTTTTGAGGAGATCTACAAATCGGTGAGCAAATTATTTTTAGATACAGGAACTACGGAATATTTATTTCTTATAAAATTTTTCAGGAATTATGAAAACCATGATTTTTTGTTTTTAGAAATATATTCCAAAACTATATCGCTGTGTTTTGATTTTACTTATTATTATATGAATAGTACCTTTGATTTTATTTCTCTTTTTATTATTTATATGATTAATATGCATAATGCGTATATAATCAAGAGTAGAAAAATATTCCCCTTATACGAATTTATTGACAAGCTTCAGAATTTAATATGGAATAGGATATATTTCATTATTAGTGAAAATATTGCCTCCCTGGATTTTAGCAGTCGATACAGCAGCTATGGAAGTTACAGTCACTACTACAACTACTACTATCATGTGAGCGCCGATAATACAAAAGGATATAACAAGAAATCTCTTTATGATTTATTATACACAAACAACGTAAAGTATAGTGCAATAAGTAGAAACAGCAACATGGCCCCGTTAAAGGCGGATATGAGCAGTAGTAATAATAATGCTGCTACTAATAGTAGTAGTACTACTAGTAATAACAACAGTAATAGCAACAACAATGACTTTCCGAAGTCCAAGGCTTCTGCGAACGCGCATCTTGAAAAGGCAGAAATAGAGGTAGAGAGAAAAAGAAGCTCCTTACAGCATATTCCTAATATTCAACCAGTGAACATCAGTGAACCAGAAAAAATGAACTATGGGATATCTGCCCCCTTATGTGATACGGAAAAAATGAATATGATTAATAGTAGTACCCCTACAATGTTTGTAAAAACACAGACACATCCTATAACCAAAAAGTTTTCAGATTTTTATTGCTCCTTAACGATACTGAGTGAGTTCTGTTTCAATTTTGAAAAATATTACAACGAAATAAATTGTGAGAAAAAAGAAAAAGAAAACTCAACAGAAGCTAGCTATACGGAAAAATCTGACAATTCTTTAAATGTAGAAAAAAAAGAAAAAAAAATTAAAAAATTATCAAAATTACCAAACGAGGAAACTATGACATATTTGCATATGGAAGAGGAAAATAAACTAATTAAAAATTATTACTGTTCAGAATATTGTCAGACGGAGGGAATTGAACAAAGTTACCAAAGTAAAGAACATGATGGGAAAACAGCTACGCATGATGGGGAAATAGCTACATCGTATGAAAATAAAGTAAACAAAAAAGAAGGAAAAGATGAAAAGGTGGCAGCATCTTACGATATGAATATGTGTAATGTAAAAATTGATGATCATACAAAAAATGATAGAAATGATGAAATTATTGTAACGCTTGACGATGGTAACCCGCATAATGGTGTTTCAAATGTAAAAGGAGGTAACTGTTCCTTTACAAATGAAAGCAACACAACTGTAGATTGTACCAAAAAAACAAGTACTAATAATTCTCCCATTAGTAAAGAAAAAAAATCAGAAAATGTTCAAAAAATTATGAACAGTTCATGTAATTCGGAAGCGAATGACCAAGAAGGGGAAACCATTCTCCAAAAAGGAACAGAAGTAACGAAGGCGGCGAACAAATCGAAGGCAGAGAAAGAACCAAGTTTGCCAGGTACACATTCGGACAACATATTGGAAAAACAAACCAACAGTAGCAATAACCTTACACAGAAATATAAAAATCTAAATCGTGTTATCATAAAACTTGAAGAAGTTATCACCGAAACACTGCTCTACTTAACGAATGAAATTTTACACAAAAATGATAAATTATTATTTTTAATAAACAATTATTATCACATAGTAAATGTGTTAAGGGGAAATAAAATGAACGAAGACAAAATAGCTAGATATGAAAGTTTATTACAGAATGAAATATCTTCATATATAGACTATCAGCTGAACGAATATATAAAGGATATAATTCTCTTTGTACATAAACATGAACCAATAGTTCAGAATATGAAAGAAGAGGAAAATGATATTATTTATCATATTGATGTAAAATTAATGGAGACGATTGCCATTAATTTCACTAGACAATGGAAAAACATGCTCAAAGATATTAAACAAAATGTTATTCGTTCCTTTACAAATTTTGATAATTCTTTGCATATATTGAAAATGCTAAATACACATATTCTTTTATACTTTACAAGATATTCTCAACTAGTCAAGAAAATTTTTTCCAACTTACAAACTCCATCATATATTCAGAATTTGCCATCTGTTGATGTAGTCTTAGTGCAAATTAAAAAAGATGCCAAAAATATTGACTCCTAAATATGTCCCCCTCCTTTCGAATTTGCAAAAAAATTTTCATTCCCCTCAAATAGGAAGGGACAGCGAGGAAAAATATAAAAGAAAAAAAAAAAAACTTACAAAATAATTTGTAGAATTATATATACAAAATAGTGTACAATAAAATACTTAATTGGTTCATTTTTTCCTTTTCGCATATTTGGATTTTTTTTTTTTTTTTTTTTTTTTTTTTTTTGTACTTAACGGTATCCATTGCGACTTTATGAACATGTTAATAAAAAAAGCAGTGGAATATTTAGGCACTGGTGTATGTTGTTACCTCTTTCGGGTGGGCAGTGGTTAAATGATTTCGCCCCCGTGTAACTATTTGACTTGTAGCGATTGTTTTGTTTACATGCACATTTGTTCATTTGTTCATTTGGTGGTATATTTATCGGTAAATTTATAGGTACATTTATAAGTACATTTATAAGTACATTTATAAGTACATTTATAGGAACATTTATAAGTACATTTATAGGAACATTTATAGGAACATTTATAAGTACATCTATAGGAACATTTATAAGTACATTTATAGGAACATTTATAAGTACATTTATAGGCACATTCATCGGTATATTTTTTTCTGTCTCTCTTGAAATAGTCTGCCCAGCACATTACGACTGATCATCCAGTGCATGTATACCCACAAGAAACCTCCTCATTTTTTTGATAAACAATTCAAACAATTAAAATGGCTACCCCACTATTTATTACAGTTCATTTATTATTACTCAGACACATTTATAATTACATATTTCCCCGTCCAAAATAACAATTAATTAAATTAAACAATGATTAATAAAATATTAAAATTTATGAAAAATTTAATAGGGAAAATACGAAAAGGAAGAAATGGAAAAAAAAAAAAAAAAAAAAAAAAAAAAAAAAAAAAAAAAAAAAAAAAAAAAAAAAAAAAAAAAAAAAAATTAATCAGAGCATGAAAAACTACAAACAATAAGATGCACAAATGAATATCATTAGAACTGTTAGAAAATGTGTGTAAAAAAAAAAAAAAAAAAAAACTATACATATACATGAATATATACATGAATATATACATGAATATATACATGAATATATGCATGAACATATGCATGAACATATACATGAATATATGCATGAACATATGCATGAACATATACATGAACATATGCATGAACATATACATGAACATATACATGAACATATATAGATATAAATATATATGTGCATATATGCATGTGTACATGTGTATATGCATATGTGTATATGTAATTAAAACGCCGTGTACAACCATATACACACCACCTTCACGATAACATGCCATGGTGACAACAACTAATAACTGCTACGTAAAAACAATTAAAGATTTTAATTTACTCGGACTGTATAGTTACATGTGTAGTCTAAAATAAGCAGTTGGGTTATTATGACCATGTACAATGAAATTAGATTTGTTACCCTTGGTGTTGTATACGTGCTACGGTTGATGCGGTAAATACCATAATTTCCGGTACTACTTCCACTCTCACTGTAATTGTCTACATTGCATTACTCTTGTGATAATTTTTTTCATAAAATTATCGCAAAATTACTTCTGCATTTGTATGCATCTTCAACTGTGTTCTATTTAGTCTGTCCATCACTTCGTGTTATACCTTTGTTTCTACTTTCTGCTCTTTTCACAATGCGCTTGCGTGATTAGCAATTATATAGGTACTTCACATTTTTCCACTTTTTTTTTTTTTTTTTCTAGCTTATTTTAATTTACAAAACTTCACGAACACACATATGCACATATGTATACGTACATATACGTACATACATATATACGCATTTGCTCATATATATATATATATATATATATATGTTCGTGTCCACGTATGCATGCGCAACACTAATTAATAACTTTAAGGTTACATAACAAAATTTGCCTCTTCTTTCTATTATAGCACTATTTACATGATGGTACATTATCAGCAGATGCTTCAATGTCCAGTTCCCCATTTGCAGTTACTACAGCAGGCCCATAATAAGCCATGGCATTTCTAGATTTATAATATTCATTTCTCATAGCACTTTGTGTTAACTTTACATCATATCTGTGACTGATGGGTTCAAATAATAATCCCCATACAACACTAAAAAAAAGACTAAGACCTAAAAACAGGCAATAGAACCAATCTAAAGAAGCAAAAAGGGGGGTGTTAATTAATGTTAATCCTAATACTTCTACAAGAGATGTACCTATATAACACATTCCACATAACCATCCCCAAGCTTCTCCTGCACCTTCAGAATGATATACTTCCAAAAAGAAACAACCAGATCCATATAAAAATAAACAAAAAGCATCTATTAGTCGAGAGCTGAAGTATAAAATCCATGATGAACCAGCTCCTATTTTTTCCTCCATCCAAGGATCATCGAAATAGTACGAAGACGCCATTAAACATATTAAAGACAAACTCCATGATACGGTACCTATACAATATGTACATCGAAAAATGTGTCTATAATGTTATGCTTCAGGCATACAAGTATGATCACCTGTGAGTGCAAATACATGCACATATACATGCATACGTACATACATATATACATATGCATACGTGTGCAAATAAACATTCACTTCTTTATCTTTAATAAGTACCCATAGATGTGGCTTGCAACAGAAATTTAGTTCCAGCTCTGTAACCCCTTGACTGCTTAATACTGTAAATGAAAAAAGGTAAATTTTTTGATACATAAAAATAAGTGAAGCAAAAGAAAACGTATTATTTTTCCTTTACATTTGGAAAAAAGAAAAGTATTAAACAGTCTGATGGTACACTTATGTTGTATATTATACATATATGTGTTAATGTGTTAATGTGTTAATGCGTTAATGTGTTAATGTGTTAATGTGTTAATGTGTTAATGTGTTAATGTGTTAATGTGTTAATGTGTTAATGTGTTAATGTGTTAATGTGTTAATGTGTTAATGTGTTAATGTGTTAATGCGTTAATGTGTTAATGTGTTAATGTGTTAATGTGTGTTTGATTGCGTTTCTGATTGCGTTTTTGACTGCGCTTGCATACCTGCTATCATCCTCCGTCAGCTGCAAGAATGACATTATAAGAAGAGTGCCTAATAAAAATCCGCCAATGCTAAAGAGGACAAGAGGCATTGGTGCATTTCCAACACTGCCTGGTAATGCTCTTAAAAAGTTTAATATACCAAAGGGATTTTTTCCTATCAAGGTTATAGAACAAACTAACAACGTGTAGGAAATAAATTGAATAAGAAATCCAATACGTAAATTAAAGTTCATAAAAAAATCCCAAAAAGGCTCGAATTGGGGCCCACGGCCTTCTGGGGCTTCGCCAGGACGAACAACATACGTAAAAAACATTTTGCACAAAGTTAATATTAAAAATTGTCAAAAAACAAAATAGGCAAAAAAGAAAAGAAGGAAAAGAAGAAAAACGAAAAAAATAAAAAAAAAAAAAAAGAAAAAGAAAAAAAACGAAAAAAAACGAAAAAAAAAATTACTATTTTTTTATTTAAAAAAAAGGCTAAGCTAAAAGTAGTGAAGAAGTGTGTATTATTACGAAAAAAAAAAATAGAGCTATAAGCTAAAAAATGTAAATTTAACGCATGAGTGTATGTATATTATATATATATATACATATACATATGTGTGTGTGTGGGCGTGTATACATATGTGTATATATAGACGTATATGGACAAATAGAAGGGGAAATAATAAATAAATTAAATCACTAGATTTATTTTATTTTTGGACAATGCAAATGATCAAATATATACACATGTATGTTTTAGCGTGAATATGTTTCTTTTTTTTTTTTTTAAATATACACATATACATGTATGTTATTATATCCAATTAATTGATTTTCGTTTTCTTTGGTTTTTAAAGTGTAATTAACAAAATGTATAAATAGCACAATAAATAAATAAATATATATATATATAACCATACATAATAAGGCTCTTTAACATACATAATTTCATTTTAAACTATTTTTTTAATAATCTAAACATATGTAATACTTTTACAAACACAAGAACAAAGAATGGAAAATTAAAATATTGCTAGATACATATATCTACAAGAAAATCACACGTACACACAATAGCGCTAGTATATTGGAATTTTTTTTTTTTTTTTTGTGCATAATTTTTTTTTTATTTCGGAAATGTACATAAATATGTGTACATAAATAAGCGCGTATAAATGTATGTATAAATATTTATACATATATTACATATATTTGCGTAAAAAAAAAATATTAACAAATCAGCAGAAAAAAAATTGGGCCGAATTTACATTTAATATAAATTACTCTAATTACGAATATTGGTATATATACGTACAAATGTACGAATAGGTGTATGTATATAAATAATTAAGTAAATAAATAAACAAATAAATATATATTATATATATATATATATATATATATCTTTATGTATATATACACGTGTCACTTCCTTATTCCTGTAGAAAAAACCAAACAAGCTTGAGTACTTTTTTTTCATTTTATTTTTATTTTTATCCTAAAATCCTTTTTTGTTTCATCAGTAGGAGGGGCATGCAGTACTGGTGCGATATATATATATATATATATATGTGTAGAAAGAAGGAAAAAAAAAAAAAAAAGCAAAATAGCATTATGTGTACAAGTATATTTAACGAATTCTAAACAACTTTACAAATATTGAAAAGACGCGTAATTTAAAAATTTTACAATAAATAAAAAAAATATATTTTTAATTACCAGATTGTAGGAAATTTTTTGTAATTTTATTTTCTTTCGTTTAAGACTAAATATACATTTTTCAAAAATATAATATTTAGGAATTAAACAATTTTAATGTAAAGAAAAATTTATTGTACTGTTATGTATGTGTATAGGTGCAATCTAACTTTGAACGTATCCGCGAATTTTTGTGTGTGCCACTGTCCGAATCTATTATTCTTTTTATATGTATATTGTAGTTCATTTTATGTTTCCTTATTTCCTGTTGTGTTCATGTTTATTTTTCAACTTTTCCTGATATGTTCATGTTTTTTCCACAAAATTTTCTGATTTGCTCATGTTTTTTTTTTTTTTTTCCTATAAAGAAATAGATTTACATATTCCTCGATGCACACGTAGGTTTCTAATCTGTAACATTTTCCATTATCCGTGTATAAAATGAAAGACATAGTACTTTCATACCGTTTAATTAGCACAAAAAAAAAGAGAAACTAAAGAAAAACATGATAAGACAAAGAACTATTCAAAATAGGTAGTGTAATAAAGCAAAATCATATATAATAAAATTATTGTACACAAATATAATAGGTGAAAATATATTCATGGAAAAGAAGTATGTTTCATTTTTAAGTTCTGTCTTTCATAATTGTCTTAAAAAAAAAAAAAAAAGAAGTTTAACAGGAACACTGAAGTTTTAAGGGTTATATTTAAATATTTAAGTGTCTCCTCATTTACAATCGTTGCCTTAGAAGTACATGTTTCATTTGTGATTTTCCCCAATTGTAACACCTAATCAGTTGTTAAAAACCCCCATTTTATTGCTTTTTTAAAAAAATTATTAACCACAATTTCTCTCTATTTTTTTAGCATATGCATTTATGATATCAGCTAAGAACGCAAAACTTTTGAAGAACATTTAAAAAATGAATAAGTGATATTAGATAGACCTACGTTTGCATCAAATACGTAATTTTACGTGTTCTTTTGTGGAGGTTATGCACACGCTTACGGTTAGACAAATTAAAACTTAAAAAAAATATGATGGCGCGAAATAAAACGAAGCGAACTAAAGGCAAAATAAAGCAAAATGATGGGCGATTAATAACAAAAAATGAATGAAACATAACATAGACATAAAAGTAAACATAAACGTAAACATAAACATAAACGTAAACATAAACGTAAACATAAACGTAAACATAAACGTAAACATAAACGTAAACATAAACGTAAACATAAACGTAAACATAAACGTAAACATAAACGTAAACATAAACGTAAACATAAACGTAAACATAAACGTAAACATAAACGTAAACATAAACATAAACGTAAACGTAAACATAAACGTAAACATAAACGTAAACATAAACGTAAACATAAACGTAAACATAAACGTAAACATAAACGTAAACATAAACGTAAACATAAACGTAAATAGAATGTAGTGTGCTAAAGACCCCATTTAAGGAACACAAAATAAAATAGAAAAACAACACTTATTATAAAACAAAAAAAAGAAAATGTTAATATATTTTCATGCGTCTATTTCTTTTTTTTCCAAAAAAGCTGAATGTTAAAAATGTTTTCCTCTAAACCGATAGTATATATCTCCAACTCTTTTACTCAAAGGGGGAAATATGCACAAAGCGTAGTATAAAACTTCCCTAAGCGCGAACATCCACGTACATCCATGTACACATACACACAAATAAATATCCATCTATACATACCTGTATGCGCAACTATAACGACTGAACAGAAACGGAGATGACAACGGAGTACCCTTTTCCATCTCCCCCCTTACCGCATGGCCGAAATGAGGCTAAAAATTTTGCCTTTCCTACCCTCCCCGCTTTTCCCTGACTTGTAAGCAGCCCCAGGTCTCAAGGTTTAGGGTAATTTGGCATAGGCAAATTTTGGTTTTTCAGATTTTGGACTTGTTCTAGTATTTCTTGTAACTTTTCTTTAGGCGTATTTTTAATAATAGCTAGCTGTTTTTGTTTTTGTCTAATTTTATCCCTAACTAGTCTAAGTCTGTCCTCCGAATTTTGAAGCATTAATGCGTCATATCTATCAACAATCATAAGATGAAAATCGAATGCAGCAAATGAAGCAATTTGAATAAAAGCTTGTCTTTGTTCTATATCTGATGGGTCAATTTGAAATTTTTCTAATTTTGCATCAATAGATTCTTTTAAATCATTTCTTAATTTTATATTCATAGATGCAAAAGATTGGTCAAGTTGTTCCATAAGTTGTGATTCCATAGTTGAACATTGAGAATGTATTCTAATAACTTCATCAAGAATTTTTAAGCTCTCTTCTGGATCTAATAATCCTTTTTTATCTTCTATAGGTGATATTTTACCCAAAATACATGGTTCTTGGCTAATTATTTCATCAATTATAATACGTCCTCTTACTAATCCTTTAACAGCTAAATTGTTACCTACTTTTGTTACATCCTTTATTTCAGCATATACAGCTAAAGGAGCTAATACTCCTGTTTTATGATTAAAAAAACACATTCCAAAAATTTTTTTTTTTTTTTCTTCCCCATTCATACTAATTTCTCTTGTCATGCTTTTAAATATTTCCTCTACATGCTCTCCATTAAATTGCATATAATCCTCAAAGCCTATTTGAAGTGGGGAAGGCTCATTTGACATTTCTTCTAACAATATGGGGAAAAAACCTAAAGTATTATCTTCATCGAATTCTTTAATCCATTCATTTATTCTTCCTTTTACATTTCTGGGTACATCTTCAATTATTGGTTTGTCCGTTAAATTTATTTTATAATTTTCTGCATAAAGCGCATGCTTATACTTATGCTTCTTACTGTTCCAGAAGCAAGTTTTTTCCCCCTCTCCCATAGGGAAGTTGCTGTAGTGCTTGCTGCTGCCTAGGTGGTAGTAGCTGCTTCCTACGTAGTGGTTGCTACTCCCTATGTAGTGATAATTATTCCTATTTCTCTTGCTTTTTCTATACTTTATGGGATTCATCCAATACCCCAAATTTGTAAAATTGGACGAAGATTTAATATTTGAAAACTGGTCAACATCCTTTTTCTTTCCATGAAATAAATTGGTCCGCCCCCTGTAGCTGTTGTTAAATATATTCCCTACATTTTTCTTAGCTCTCTTATAACAATCATATATTAAAACGTTTTTCTCATTTAATGAGATATTTTTGTTCAAGTAGATACTCCCTAGGCTTGACACATAAAATAAAAGGAAGAAATGAAACCAAAAAGGGCTCGTCAGTTTCATATCTTACGGTGGAAGAAGATTAAATATATACGCATGCGTACGACTGTACGTGCATATATAAATATGTATATGGGTGCGTATATGTATGCGTATATGTATGCATATATGTATTTGTATTTGTATGTGTATGCGTATTTGTATGCATATATGTATTTGTATTTGTATGTGTATTTGTATTTGTATTTGTATTCGTATTTGTATTCGTATTTGTATTCGTATTTGTATGCGTATTTAAATGTGCATTTTTATGTACATTTTTACGTGCATTTATAGGTGAATTCATATGAGAGTATGTACATACGTTCATATGCACCTTTACAAGTACATAAATATGTACGTATGTATGTTCATGCACATATTCCCATATAACATTTTCAGTGTAACAATAGGTTGTCGCAAAAAATTAAATGAAGCCTTCATTAATTTTTGTATTTCTTCATAGGCCACCTTAAATAAGAGATCATACATACATGCAGAAAAGTATGCGAATGACTTATGTGCAGCTTAGTGAGATATGTGTAAAAAAAAAAAAAAAAAAAAAAAAAAAAAAGCAATTTCGTTTTTTTACTTTCTACATAATATATCATTTTAACTTTACGTTATTCATTGCTACCATTTGAATTTCATACTTTTTTATGCCAACAAATGATTGGGGAATTTTTTGCATATAGTAATCTCACTGTACAACTGCCTTACGTATGAAAAGGTAAATGTATACATATAAATACATATATATATATACATATAAATACAAATATATATACATATAAATACAAATATATATAGATATGAATACATATATATATAGATATGAATACATATATATATAGATATGAATACATATATGTACATATACGTGTATACATATTTGTATGTTTTTTTTTTTTTTTTTTTTAAATTTTTTTCCTCAAATTTTAATCTATTCCTGCGTACAGTTATTCATTTTTAAAAAGCCTTTCTATTTAGTATACCCATGTAATCATTGATCATAGTTCTAAAACCTACCCAATTTAAAAAAAAAAAAAAAAAAAAAAATATGTATATTTAAAAATAAATAATACTGCCCCAAAGTTGTGTAAACTGCTTACAAATTTTTAAGGAATAACTATAAATGCTTTAAAAAAAAAATAAGCACAGGAATGACGAAACGGTAGTATGCTATGCAGAAAAAAATACGCCTTTGAAATATAATGAGATAAGAACAAATGGATGCTTACGCGTACATTCTGCATACATTTATGTGTATATGTACATGTACATTGGTAAGAGGATTATTCCGCTTATCGCAAAGCAGGTAGGTTTTCACCAACAATTTGAATATTTTCATTTTTCTTAACGGACCAAGATGACTTACTTAACTGCATGTTCAGCCAAATTTATTATTATGAAAGAAACCTCAAAGACCCCAAACTGCGTATGAGAGTAAAACTTTTTTTATATAACCATGTTTATATTTATTATTATGTTTTTTCCCTTTTGCAGTTAAATTCAAAATTATATTTGCAAAAAAATTGATTCAAGGTTTTAAGATATGTATTGCATTGTTTTCAAGGGTGAAAAGGATTATACATGCATTGATGTGTATAGAGTAAATATATATATATATATATATATATATATAAATACATGTACAGTACATATATACATACACACATATACATATGTATATATGTACCCATGCGAACGCCTAATTTTTAAATTTTTTTTAAAAAAGTGAATGGTGTTTCACTTGATATACTAAAAATTAACATGCATGATATATACCTAATTTGGGCAATTACAAAATAGCCAAATTCAAAAAAAAAAAAAAAAAAAAAAAAAAACATAGCATAATAAAGCACAACATACAAAGGATGTGGATGAAGCATAATGGAATGGGACAAAATGAAATAAAACAAAAGTGTTAGAATTATGGTATTTATATATATATATATATATATATTTTTTTTTTTTTTTTTTTCTTAAAAATAGCAAAACAATCAAAAAGGTAGCAGTATTAACATAAACATTATGTAGCAATTGTAATTACAATAGCCTAAATTTATTAATTTTCGTACGACCACGTACACATAAAATAACACACTTGCGCAAATATAGAGAAATGCACTGTATTGATTATTTCATAATAACTACATAATTATTGCGTTTTAATTTCCTGCATGTCGACGTGTGTATAAATGGGGATATTTTACATATAGGTATTCTACATGTTAAACTTGACTCATTACAATGACTAGATTCTTTTTCCTAATCAATCTACCTCTTTTTTAATATATACATATACATACATATATATGTATGTTACTTCTCGCCTCTGCTTCTATTCACTTTGAAAGGAATTAACTCTTGGCATGAGTCCTTAGGTCCCCACCCCTAACTCAGCTGCACTTTGGAATCCTCAGATAATTTCGTCTCATAATGCAAAGGGGTATAAAAATAGTCCATATAATACAATTTTTTAATATAAAATATAATGGAAAGAAGTACTGTTAATGCGAACACAATCCATAAACTATATAAATTAAAAAAAGAGATTTTTAAAAACATATTTTCTTTTTTATTATATTCATTATATGTTCTTGGTCTTGTATTAGTTGCATGAGTAGGGCAATTCGATTCAACGAAGCCAATTTTATTATTTTTAATATCAAATATTACTTGTTTATTTTTAAAAAATGTTAATCCTAATATAGGCTTATTATTTACTTGTTTCTCTATACCTTTACACCAAAAGTTCTCTTTCTTATATAGATATGAATCTGACTTCCACAATAATTTTTTATTATCTGATATCGTTATATATATATCTGGTAAATCATCAATATATTTCCAGCATTGAACGCCATCAACAATTTTCACACACATATTTTCTTTTGCTATAATATTTTTTAAAGCTAATTTAAAATTATCAAAATAAACTAGTGGGTTTTCAAAAGATTCATTTGTCATTCGTAATCTCTTATTAATATCAAATGCATTGTTCATATCTTGTATACATAATATATCTAAGTAATAATTTAATCTATTATATATATCTTCAGGGATATGTGTAAATGTACTACCGGAGTCCACTAACATTTCAATTCCTTTTTCATCATTCAGAAGATCTATACCATAGAATTCTAATCCTCGTATTCTTATATAATAATAATATTTTCTTGTTACATTCTCCCATATTATTTTTTCTATATCCTTAAGTGTTCCCTTAACCGTTTCAGTCTCTTCATGTTGCTTCGAGTTTGAAGGAGAAGTCAACTGCTCTTCTCCCTCCCCTTTCCTGGCACTACTACCACTGTTTACACCGTTAGCACGCTTGCCCCGATAGTTGGTCCTCTGTGCGCCCTCTTTCATAATATAATTTTTTTCATATCCCCCCACAATGAGCTCCCCCCCGTACTCAGATATACATATAGCAAACATTATTTTTACATTTAGTGCATTTTGAAATAATAAATTAATAAAAGTAGGTACTCCATTCGGTTTAGTTAGACTTAATCCTAACACTCCTGTAGCTTGCTGATATAAAAATAAACTCTCTTCATGCATATGGCATCCCATATATTTTTTAAAGGATATACTCTTATTGTTGTAAGATGGTACAGTAACTATATCTGAAAAATAGAACCCACTAATTTGAGAACCTTCACAATAGGATTGTAGATATTCACATCTTCCTTTAACACAATTTAATTTAAATGGACATTCAACTTTATCACAGTATAAAATGGATGATGTTTTTGAATGATTCAAATTAAATGGATTTTCCATATGTATACCACAGTCCTTACATCCTGAACATGGGAAACTCAAAGATGACGAGCCTGTGTCAAGTATTAAAGATATTCTTTGTTTTGGTGTTCCTACATCTATATCTATAAAATAATATGCATATTCATCTATATCACCATATAATTTATATTTGTATAAATTTTCCGTCTCCTTATTTTCCACTTCCTCAATTTTGCATTCTACTTGTATTAAAAAATGAACTAATATAAAAAAGATTAACAAAAAAAAAAAAAAAAAAAAAAAAAAGGCTGTTTTTTTTTCCTGATAAAATGAACATTCATCTTTGTTTCTTTGTTCTTTTATTCCTTTTGTGTAATCTTTATTTTTGCTATAACAGTGATGAGGTGTGCAACTTACGATGGTATGCGCAATTCGTTACTACTCGACTTCTCCGCTTTATTTCGCTATCTTTCCCGATTAATTTAGCTAATTTCCCCACTTAATTTCACTGTTTTTTCCGCGATGTCTCACTTTATTTTACTAATTTTTCCGCTATTTTTTCCGCTATTTTTTCCGCTTTTTCTTCCGCTTTTTTTTCCGCTTTTTCTTCCGCTTTTTTTTCCGCTTTTTCTTCCGCTTTTTTTTCCGCTTTTTCTTCCGCCTTTTCTTCCACTTTTTTTCCTTTTTTATTTTATTTCCCCCTTCTTCCTCTTTTATATTTATCACGGGGGTGGGGAGGGGTAGCAAGTTGACGAAGGCACAAGAGAAATGAATGAAACCTGCTGAACTGGAAAATTACAAATTCGCACAGCACAGTACGGAACAATAAGATTCGGAGCAATAAGAGTAAAATAAAAAAAAAAAAAAAAAAAAAAAAAAAAAAAAAAGAAAAAAAAAAAAAAAAAAAAAAAAAAAAAAAAAAAAAAATATATATAAAAGTGTATCACCTTACGATATAAAAATTTACCCTTTATTCAAAATAAATTAAAAAAATAAATACATAAAAAAAAAAATAAAAAGAATTGATATCATTTTCGTCGGTTGAGCAAGTATTATTCCTAAGGCGAAAAGTTATCTGGCTGTTAGTCTTTATATCTGCGTCGTCATTTTCATGTCTGGTAGAACGGAAAATGGAACTAGATGAATACTAAATTTTGTATTGATTATATTTGCACGAATCTAAGTAACTGTTTGTATCTGAGTCTACACTGTTGTACATACTTGTGTACACATGTGTGAGGTACAAAAACAGCATGCTGCCTAACTCTGCGTAACGTTTTGCAAATCTTCTAAAAATATTTTATCTCTAAGATATATACAAATACAATTATACAGGAAGGAAAAAAAAAAAAAAAAAAAAAATAATAATAATAATAATAATACAGCTATATGTACATATATACCCATCAACACAATTTATTCGTTTTAGTTTTATATCTGTATGAAAAAAATAAAAAAAAATATATAGAGCGAGCGGTACATTTCACGGATCCTACTTTATATTTATTTCAATTTATTTCATTACATTTGGACTTATCTTTTTATTTCGTTTCACTGTCCCTTAGGTTTATATACGTATATCAACACATATGTTCATTTATATATACGTATATCTACACATATGTTCATTTATATATACATATATCTACACATATGTTCATTTATATATACGTATATCTACACATATGTTCATTTATATATACATATATCTACACATATGTTCATTTATATATACGTATATCTACACATATGTTCATTTATATATACATATATCTACACATATGTTCATTTATATATACGTATATCTACAAGTACGTATATTTATATTTATATTTATATATATATATGTATATACATATGCACATATTTGTTTATGTAACTCCACTTGCATATTATTACCTTGTTTTGCAACAAATATCATATAAAATTCAAAATTTTTGAAATTTTTTTTTTTTTTTATAAGTATTTTTCGGGTATACAAATTTTAAAAACACAAAAGAATAGTAGCACACAAAATAAACTTGCTTTGCTATAAAAATTGTACCACAAAAAAAAAAAAAAAAAAAAAAAAAAAAATTTTAAGTGTGTAACGTTAATTCCAAAAAAGGATTGCACATATATACACATGTGTATATATTTTGTCATTTCTTATATAGCTACAAAAGGGGGATAACGAAGTTGTTATTTCGAAAATTACCATTTCCTTCTAGTAGCATTGTTTCCTACCCACCTCTTTTTATTTTATTTATTTATTTATTTTTTTTTTTGTTTTATGCCAACACAAAGTAGTGAAATGGTAAAATAGCGAGATTGCACATTAAAACAAAACATGAAAGAAAAAGAACAAATTAGCGTATGGCACTTCAAAAAGATATCAATCAAACAAATATATACACATATATAAATATACACATATATATACATATATAAATATACACATATATATACATATATAAATATACACATATACATACATATATGCAATAACAGCAGAAAAATGGTTTAAAACATATAATAACAAAAGAGTGCTATTAAAAATATAAAAAATTAATACATACCATAGTGGCAAAGGGTACATAAGAATATGCCTATGCGAGTATGTATATATGGACTCACGTACGTAAGTATAACATGTGTGTACTGTATGATGTGTTACATATGAATGGGTATCGTATTATGCTAAAGTAAACGAGATATACTAAAAAAAAAAATGGTACATATACTTTATAAACTTTTAGAATTATCAAAAAAAAAAAAAAAAAAAAAAAAAAAAAAGGGAAAATATGCATATATCACATAATAAATTTTATTATGCATAAAAGTAAATAAACAAATATATATATATATATATATATACATTACATATGTATGTATAAGTATATATATGAATTATGTATGCATGTATTATTTATATATATATTATTTTTATATGTATTATTTATATGCGTATTATGTATGCACGTATATTTTTTTTTCGTTATCTGTCGATCCCTGTTTCGGTGAAAAACCCCTCTACCCACTTTTCAAAGAAAAAAAAAATTTGCCTAAACCAAAAATTAATCTATACAAGAAAATATAAAAACTGCAAGCGGTAAGTCATGACAAGTATGTGTTTATTTTATTTACATATAAATATATATACATATAAATATATATACATATAAATATATATACATATAAATATATATACATATAAATATATATACATATAAATATATATACATATAAATATATATACATATAAATATATATATAATATATATATATATATATATATATATATATATATATATATATATATATATATACGCACGTACATATGTATTTGTAGTAAATGTATATATATACATATAAACTCATGCACTAGTAAAAATCATGTTAATAGCAATCCAATGTAATTGCAATTTTGCAACTTTTTATTTCCATCCCATTCAGCTATTGCTCATAAAATAAGTAAAACAGAGCAGCATAGTTTTCATGAACTTTATCAAGCGCTTTTTTGTTTGAATTTAAAAAAAAAAATAAAATAAATAAATAAATATAAATATATATATATATATACGTGTATTACAAAAATGTAAGTATAAACTTATGTACCTATATACGTGCATATGCATATATATACATATGCATATATATACATATATATACATATGCATATATACATATGCATATATACATATATATATTATATATGTAGTGATAGAAACATATTGGGCGTACTAAAAATACAGTAAAAAAAAATACTGAACTGGGTGTACTGTCAACGAAATAAATGCATAAAAAACAATTCAAATCAGAAAAAAAATTTTGTAAATTTTTTTATCAAGTTATACTTTATTTTTAATGCCATGTGCATTTTATTAACGTCGAAGGAGCGATCTCATCGTTAAAATTACTACTGTACGCTTTTTCAATTCAAAAGGAACTCTACGTTTTTGTATATCATTCTTATACATATATATGCCTATAATACATATGTACATAGGTACATATATATGTGTATACGTAAATTAAAACAAAGATAAAGCAAAGAACTTTTTTTAATTTTGAAACGACAATTTTGAACATAAGAAAATAATATTTTTCTGAACAGTTTTTCGATTTATTCATTAACGTAAAAATGGTGGAAGGGACCAACGAAAAAAGTGAGGAAAGATAAAAAAGCTAAAAAAAGAATAATGAGATAAATGAAAAAAATGAGAAAAATGAGAAAAATGAGATAAATGGAAAAAATGAGATAAATGAAAAAAATGAGATAAATAAGAAAAATGAGAAAAATGAGATAAATGAGAAAAATGAAAAAAATGAGATAAATGAAAAAAATGAGATAAATGAAAAAATAAGGAGAAAGTAAAAGTGAGAATTAACATGCGAGTGACGGAAGAACGTTTTCGTCAAAATTAAGTCCATCTAAACGATAATTCGTTCTAATGTAAAGAGGCCGACTCAATGCTGTACAGTACATACATTTGTGCACAAGCGCACTAACACACCGTCCGTTCGTTTTTCCTTCACCCCCTCTCTTTGTAGAAAACGCTGTTGAAAAAAAAAAGGCTGAGGATAAGACCAAGAAAAACGTGAAAAAAGAGAAAAATATGAAAAATATGAAAAATGAGAAAAACGCGAAAGATGCGAAAAACGCGAAAGACGCGAAAAATGCAAAAAACGCGAAAAATGCAAAAAACGCAAAAAACGCGAAAAACAAACCAAAGGTTATAAATAATAATGACAAGGACATGAAAAAGAATGATAAGAAGAAAAATATCGGAAAACAAAAGGTTACTGATAAAAGCAAGGTTAAGAAAACGTTAGATAAAAATGTGGACCATAAAAACAAATTAAAAAAAATGAAAGGCGCTGATAAAAACATTAAGAAGAAAAAAATAAAAACATCCATCCGTTATAAAAGGTTATATACATTCGTTAATTTTTGTTTATTACATGAAATGTAGTTAATATATTTTTTTTTTTTTTTTTTGTTTTGTTTTTATGGGAAGGGGCAAATAAGAAACACGAGTTGTTACATTGTTGTTGTTAAGTTGATGAATGTTTCTTGTCTTTTTTTGTAGTTTCTTTTATGTATGTAGTTGTATGTATGTGCTGCATGTGTCCTGCTTGAAGTGAGTGTCTTTCGCAAGTGCCTATCTTGTGTATATCCCTCCGCACGCTGCATGGTCGTTTATCATTCATCAATTATCAATCATCATGGCATTAATCATGTTGAGACATAATCGTTAATGATTACTTATCCATTTTTCCTGTGAAGGCCGAGAACCCTGAAACTCCCAAGAAATCCCAAATGCCCCAAAATTGTCAAGTCCTGTTATAGAAAGACGTTGGATAAATATGGAATAATAAAATACCCCTTAACATCCGAAAAAGCTATGAAAAAAATTGAAGAAATAAATACATTAGTGTTCATATGTGACAAAAGAGCGGATAAGAGAAAAATTAAGAAATCAGTGAGCAGCTTGTTCGGAATTACTTGCGATAAGGTGAATGTGCTTAACAGGTAGGTGCTTAAAAAAAAAAAAAAAAAAAAAAAAAAAGTAAGAATTCGAGAGTGCAATGGAGTGGAGTATAGAGTACAGAGAAGTACAGCAGAATAGACTACTGTATAGGAAAAAAAGCAGAGGAACGGAAATAGTCGTAAATTGTTAACAGTTCATGTATACCAAGGCACAGGCCCCTTTAAAACGGGCAACCGTGCGCATGTACATATGTGTATATACATAGGTACCTGCTTACATACGTACGTACGTAGTTATGTTCACACATATATATATATACATTTGTGTGTGTTATGCGTGTATCAATTTTTCAGACTGAACGGAGATAAGAAGGCGTACGTTCGCTTGTCAAAGGAACATGATGCTTTGGAAGTTGCTAACAAAATTGGAATTTTATAAAAAAAAGGAATAGCAGTACATATTATTTTTATACTTATGTGTATTTTCAACGTGTTACATGTTACAATGTGTTAATAGGCTTATTCCTTTTTTATAACTCAAATTAGGTCGATGCATTTACATGCACATATACATAAATATATTATACGTATGTGTATGTATGCACGCACATGTGCACATATTAAAGAGGAATAATTAAAACTGCGATAGTCATATTTGTGGATGGACCTTTAGCAGTAATTTCAACTCCATCTTTAATGGAATTTTTTTTTTTTTTTTTTTTTTTTATTAATTAAATAAAGTTTAATTAGATAAAAAAAATAGTTCTAAGAAGACAGTTAAAATTTAAATAAAAAACGAAATAAAAATTAAGCGAAATGAAATGAAAAAAAAAAAAAAATCGTAGCGCAGTAAAATGAAAAAAGTAATACAAAACAAAAAAGAAAAAAAAAAAAGTATAGTTGAGCAAAGTATACTGAAGTGTAATACAATACAATTAAATATATAAAATTAGAATTCAACAAAATGAATTCGAAATAAAGTATAGCAAAAATGAATAAATTATATTATACTATGTGGAGACAAATTTTCTCCAGGGGGGAAAAGCAGATAGTGCCGTTCTCATAGAGGAAATAAAGCGATCGTTTGTTCTCATCCCCATATTAATTATAATTGAATTTCTTTTTTTAAAATTTCGTATGGACAAGGCTTTGAGTTATCCGAAGGGAAATTATCAGGGGAACTATCATCAATTTCGAACGAACATTTATTTTTATAAAATGATACAGCATTGATGTTATTTTTCAAAACTGTACAAATGATTTTCTTCAACTTAATATGTTTACATAGGTTTTCTAGCATACTTATTAAATATTTCCCAAGGCCTAATTTAGTGTAATCGTAAACTATTTGAATCTCATATAAATAGCAAATTATATTTTTTTCATAGGGATAGTAGTCAGGTGTTAGCCGATAATGAACAAAGCAAATTAATTTATTTTTACATAAGTACTTGTTCATTTTTTCTATGTTATTACATTTTAATATATTTAGAAAATTATCTTCTCCTTCCACACAATCTTCACTAAGCTTATCATTTCCAACAAAATTGCAATCATTGGTATTGTTATTACATGATTCACAATATTTTATAAACCCTAGAATTAATTTGCACCTGTCACTTGTTAATTCCTTCCATTTAGTACTATCAATCCATCCTCTGTTCAAAAAATTGCTTTCATTGTACAGTCCTTCCATGTTAACCTTTGTTATTTCTAAAAGTGTTCTGAACAGTACTTCACTTACACTGTACTTTTTTAATTCATATGCATTTATCGACTCGAAAAAGACTACATGACTACCCATCACACGTTGGT